>NC_056741.1:1257505604-1257530604 GCF_019279795.1 Protopterus annectens | reverse complement strand
ATATGCTATGGTGTTTACTGGGTATGGGGGTGCTTGGAAGGTGTTGCTTAGTAGAGACAGGTTACCTTTGGAATAGTTCTAAAGGTTTTTGGTTTCAAGCAATACTGTGGTATGGTATGGTCAGATCTGATAAGCAAGGACATTACAGTAGGTGAGGAACATCGCTCCCCCATGTTTGTGAGTACAGGGTCAAGGATATTTGTACCCCTGGTAGGAGAATGGACCAATTATTCCAAGATGTTAGTATTAACAAAGTTTAGGAATAGCTGGGCCTGTGCATTAGAATACATACATATATAGAAATACTGCATCAGCAGAAGAGTAGGTTCTTACTGTCACTGTCATTACTTCACACATTACATCAGCACGAGATTAAGTTCTTATTGTCACTCATTACTTTACATACTGCATCAACAAGAGAGTAAGATCTTATTGTTACTATCATAACTTCACATACTACATCAGCATGAGAGTAAGCTCATACTGTCATTCTTATTACTTCACATTACTGCATCAGCATGAGAGTAAGTTCATATTCTCACTCTCATGACTTCACATGCTGCATCAGGACGAGAGTAAGTTATTATTGTCACTCATTACTTCACACACTGCATCAGCATGAGAGTAAGTTCTTACTGTCACTGTCATTACTTCACATGCTGCATCAGCATGAGAGTAAGTTCTTACTGTCACTGTCATTACTTCACATGCTGCATCAGCACTAGAGTAATTCTGTATGTGTAGTGGCTCTTGATCATTGACCATTTGATGATTTCCTCAGAAATCTAGTCTCAAGAATTAATAAAGCATTATTCTGTGATTGTAGTGGGCCATTGCCAGTTTGTGTACTCCATATAACTGCATGTTATAAGTTCTTACATTTTAACATCTTATTGTTAAAGCTATGGAGTGGGATTTATAATCATAGTACTAATGGATTAGAAATGGTACATGCAAAAAACATAGATACACAACTATGAAAGTATCTGCACGCTGTCTTATCTGACTGAGTAACTGCTGTATTCTATTTATGGAGGGTGTATACAAATAGCACCCTCGGCTAAGTCATTATTTAAAAAGCAATATCAACCCAACCTACATAAAAAATGGTACATGAACCATGTACCAACAGTTGTTTGCAATAACAACATGATCCTCTTCTTAATGAGTTGTTAAGCATTAACACAGCGGAGTAGCAAAATCAGTAAAAATAATTACAACAGCAAGGGAAGTAAACTTTTGTGATGTAGCAAAGCCTACCAGTTATACTGTCTCTGTGGTGCAGTCAAACCCACTACCACAACCACCTATTCTCTTTGCTTACAGCTGCGGCACAACCATGCTATTGCCAATGAGAGAATTCACTCCATCAGATCCTCTCATTAAGATATAGTGCATAAGGAGTTGTTCACCATCATCTAAAATGAGCTAGAAAAAGTTCTGAATCACACTTGCCTCTGACTGTCACAGACTGCATACGACTGTGCTACACAGTACATACAGTACATATGAGCTGACTGTTATGGACTGCATTTGACAGTGCTACACAATACAAACAATACTCAGGAGCTGACTGTTACGGACTGCATATCAATGTGCTCCACAATACACACAACACACAGGAGCTGTGCTATAATACTGTGTATTCCTGGGCTGTTTGCTCTGGCTGCTTGATGTCCTCCTCCTTCCCCAGCAAAAGAACTCACCCTGAGCTGTGGATGCTGGGGAGATATTATTTGTATTTATAAAAAAACCCTCACACACCATCAGTCATAGATAGGGGATTATATTGTATTTACAGATCATAGATTTGGCATTATCTTTTGAAGTACTAACATGCTTTTGCTTTGCTATTTTGTGACTGTATCTGTATATGATGTATCTGAGGGAATGTTCATAAAGTAATATACAAGCAATTGCATTAGGGCATGTATATTCAAAGTGACATAGTAGACTCAACTGAGACAATTTAGATGTCCCTGATAATGTTTCATGGTTACTTTCAGCCTAATACCTCCAGATCATGGCAAATAATGGTTCCATACTAAAGCAATGTAGTACATAAACAAACAAGGAGGGACCAGATACTTCTTAATGTACTAAGAATACACTGAAATTTGAGGAGGGCAGCAATGACCTAAACAAAATAAATAAATCATAAATTAATAATAACTTTTTCATGTGAATGGAAACTGAATCCATATGCTATTTAGTGTACTGGAGAGATATGGGATCTTATTTATTTATTTATATTTGTTGACCGGGAGTGCCCAACTGGACGTAGGTCCATTTTCAGTGGAGGCCCAGGAAGAAAAGCTCCACAGTTAAAATAAACAGACAGTAGTTACATTGGATTACATAGCGATTAACAATTTACATAGCAATTACTTACAACATATTTACAGATGAAGAACATAGTACATCAGTAGACAACTAGAATCTTTATCTGTGAAGTACATAACAGACATTAACAAATGTTACAATAAGAAGTTCCTGCCGGATAATAAGTACTGGCTTATGAGCATCTGAGCTTGCTATAATCAAGGTAGTTAGTGGAGTGGAAAGAAAGGTAGTGGTTGGATGGGGTGGGTGATATTAGAGTGTGAGTTGCAAGGGCATAGCCAGCATGTTTTTAGGTGCGCTTTTAGTGAAGTTTTGAAGTGGGTGCATGATGGTATGGAGGTAATTGTGGGTGGGAGGGAGTTCCATAATTTGGCTATGGTGCAAGAGAATAGTGCTTCACCAGTAGAGTTATTGGCTTTAGTGATCTGCAAGTGATTTTTGTTGCTGGATCTTAGTAGTGTGGTAGTGCGATAGGGTTGGAGTAGATTCTGGAGGGATGGGACATTTAGTGGATGGTTTACTAGTTTGTGGGCGAGTGAGAGGTGATACCATTGAAGGAGGTGAGGGAGTTCAAGCCAGCCCAGTTCAGCTTCCTGAAGATGACACATTTGCTACACATCATGACTGTTGGATTAAAATCTTTTACTGTCTCTCTCACTTTTACTGTCTCTCTCACTTTTGCTGTCTCTCTCACTTTTACTGTCTCTCTCACTTTTGCTGTCTCTCTCACTTTTACTGTCTCTCTCACTTTTACTGTCTCTCTCACTTTTGCTGTCTCTCTCACTTTTACTGTCTCTCTCACTTTTGCTGTCTCTCTCACTTTTACTGTCTCTCTCACTTTTGCTGTCTCTCTCACTTTTACTGTCTCTCTCACTTTTACTGTCTCTCTCACTTTTGCTGTCTCTCTCACTTTTACTGTCTCTCTCACTTTTACTGTCTCTCTCACTTTTACTGTCTCTCTCACTTTTGCTGTCTCTCTCACTTTTACTGTCTCTCTCACTTTTGATATCTCTCTCACTTTTCTCAGATTACAGACTGGAAGATAAATGCTTTGTTCTTCAAATGGACTCAACTCTTAAGGTATGTCTTCCTTTCCTTTTATCTGATACATTAAGTATTGCTCAAAACAAAATAATACAAGGCTAATCTAATCTAATCCTAATATCCCCATCTTAGCCATGAACAACCATGGATTCTCTTCTATAGAGTCAGATCACTCACCCACCATTTCCACTACCACTAGGCAAAAGCCTGAATCCATCAGCCAGGAGGATAGAATTCTGATTCCCAACAGCAGCTTATTTCTGTTCAAGGCGGAAATATCATAAAAGAGGTCAGTAGACACAGCACAACAACGCCTTGCATTCAGAAGCTTTGTTTCTTAGACTATGGCACAATGTCTAGATCCCTTACATTTCCAGTCCCAAAATTATTAGCCTATTTGAATCATATATTTGATTTTGATTTGGTTTATGTATCCATCAAAATACATGTCTTTGTAATGACTGTCACTTGTACTATTATTTATACCTGTCAATAGCTGTACTATGTTCTACTTGTTAGTATGTATGATATGCTAACTGCTATGCTCAGTGTTTGTTTTCTGTGCTGTCCTTTGTGCCTATGACCTAGGTTATAGGAGAAAAGGAATAATGGCTAGGTGCCTCACACCCAATCAAGCTTCTGTGGAACACTAGCATAAGGCCTTTGTATGGCTTCATAGGGGATAGGAGCACATCTTATGAACACTCCGAATGGGACAGAAGAGCATGTTAAGTCAGATGATCCAGATGTTAGGATTTTTATTATTAAAGTGACCCCTCCTCTAAAAGCTGCTCTAGTGGTAAACACCTTACATGCAACTGTGTTTTCACTTTGCTGCTACCAACCATTTTGAATAAGATGAAAGAAATACAAATATTATTTAAGTGAAATGTTTTTTTATGCTAAAAGCCTTGCTAGGTTGGAAAGATAGTATTATACAAGCTGGGATTTATAGTACTTTATTAAACTGAGATACACTGTGCCACTAATCAATGAGAAAAGTAAACAACAGGGCTGGCCCCGTCCTGCACACCACAGTGGTCACTCATTTCTAAATATGCTAACTTTGGACTGCAAATCCTTTGGGGTAAGTGGAAAGTTCCATATCCCACACTTGTGAGATCTTCTGAGATTTCAGTAATGACGCTGCCTTATATTTGACAGAATCAGGATTTCTGGTTGAAGAATCATGTTCCGATTAAAGACCCATTAATATAAAATGCACATACCACTACAGGCTGCAGTGGAACAAGCTATGCTACACTTATAAGGTACTATGTAATCCACTTGCTCTTAAACATTATATTTGGGCTATCATGCTTCACCTTCATATAGTGTTGTGGTAGATTTTGAAAGATTACTGTAGATAAAAAGGTAGAAAGAGACATGTTTCTCTGGCTTCCCATCTCAAGGACTGATTCACAGTTCATTGAACGAATATTGTTTTAATATGCTTCTGCTAAAACCCAATCACAAATATTTAAATAAGTGATTTTTGTAGAAGTGAGGCAAGTCCTCATGTACCCCCTATGTGGGCCAGATCATCTCACACTTGTACATACTAACTCTGTGTAGTGAAAGGATAAAATCCGCATGGAAGTTCTCTGTGATCTTATAACCAAAAAGCGGAACGCCACCAAAAATAGAAAAAATTCTCCGGCACAATAAAGGGTATCCTTGTAGTGTAAAGACAGGCAGGCACCTCGGATGTTTCAAAGACTTTATTCCACCAACTCAGCACATACGAAAAAAAGGCACAAACCAAAAAACCATACCATAGAACAGTTTGATGGAGACTTCATCAGAATGCATCTTTTAATTTACAAAGGCTTTTTATACTCACGTTAATCAACAGTCACCCTATAAGCTGCTAGTAAGCCTTAAAGCTAAAGCGCTGCTAAACCTTGTGCAAGTATATACAATTAAATGCAATTAAATGTAATTTCATTACAAGGCCCACATATTGCATATTATATGCTATTTGTTCCAGGTACACATATATAGCCCCCCACCACCAAATACATCCAACAGAAAAAACCAACAAAATTGTGTATAATTAAAGCTAGGAACGTTGAAACAGCAATAACTCAGATTTATCCTAGGCTGCATTTCAAAATGGTATATGTCATAAAGTGCAACTACAGTGACTCGAAAATCATAACCTAAAAACTCAAATTCATGCAGTTTCTGTATACAGCTAATAGGAACCAGTGTTTAAAAACATACTAAAAAAGATACTTAAAAGCTAATAACATACATACACCTAAAAACTGATAACATGAATAAGGGGCTCACACTAGCAAAATGGGGAATGAAAACTAAACAGCTTATATCTTGAAAAAACAGAATTTAAACCAAAATTCTAAAAGGCTAAAAGGCTCTTGAGCATATAGAAGAACCTTACCATTCGGATAGTCAACCTTAGCACCAATCAAAGGGTATACCTTATATATCCCCTATACTTTATAGGACTTAACTTTCACTGTATACAACATAATGAATTCATAAGCGAGTTATAATAAGTTTTAACTGAGTAAATAAATAGGTATTGACAAATGAATACATAAGTATATAACAAATATAAATATATAAATATATATATATATAAATAAATATGCAAATATATAAATAAATAAATATATACATATAGCAATAAATACAATATTATAAGTACATACATATGTCCACACACCTTTATCAATATTAAGAATATTAAAATGGATATTAAAATATTAAAATATTAAAATATTAAATTGCTAAATACCTGCCCAGTTAAAAATATGTGTAATAGCATATATAAAATAAGTATACAAGTAATGTATAATAATAATACAAATTTACTTGTTATAACAATTTATATGTGTGTACTAACTTGCTTATTTCGTTGTATAACTATAACTTACTGTCCTGTATTATCTTGTGATTTGGCATTCTCATACGTTTTCGTCACATCATGTGCTTTGGTATCATGTGTTTTTATAATTTTAGGGTCCGCAGCTAGTATTTTGAGTGCTGGAGTAATGGAAATGTGGTCATTTAAACCTTTTTCACAACACGCATTCAATTTTAGTTGCCAAATCATTTCTCTGTATTCCACCTTTGTTTCCCAGTCACCACCTCTCTCCAGAGGCCCAACCACCTCTAGAACCCAGAATTTAAAATCAGCTTTAACACATTTCATCACATGCCTATATAAGGCATTATTCTCATTACGTCTGTTGATATCTCTAATGTGTTCGTAAATTCTATTTTTTAATTTTCTTTCTGTTTTACCAACATAGTAACATCCACATTCCTTACAGAACACTATGTACACAACTCCTTTAGTGTAGCAACTACTGTAATGTTTAGATATTAATTTAAGGGGGATGCTTGATATAGTCACCTCCTTGCTCTCGTAAATATATGCACATTGGGCACATCTCCCACACTTAAAGGTTCCTTGTTTCCTACTAGCCCCATCTGCGCAAGCCCCTTTCCCTTCCAATATATTCTTGATATTAAAATTCCTTCTAAAACTAAATTTCAAATTATTCTTAAAAACCTCAGTTCTAATGGCCATGTGTTGGAACATGTCCCAAATTTCATTCATGCTTCTCCTAAACCATCAGTAGTTAGGTAAGGTGTATATTTAATTTCCTCAACTATCTGATTGTTACTGCTGACAACAGTACTCTCGAACCCTACTGTTTCTGTATTTAAAAGTGGGGCATATTTTCTTGTGTTTCTTCCCAACAATACATACTCCTTCACTGTTAAAACAAGTTCCTTAGGATAACCTCTTTCCATAAATAAACCTTCAAGAAAGGTAATTTCCTTAGTGAATTCAACATTGTCCGAAATCATTCTGGCCATCCTAATCATCTGACCCTTAACTATATTTTTCTTCAATTGTTTAGGATGGTCACTGTTATAATGCAAATATGCATTCGAGAAATGTTCCTTCCTGTAAATATGAGATTTATAACATTTATTGTTCTTATCCTTAATTAATCTAATGTCCAGGAAGTGTGTTCATATCAATGTTATGTGTAAACTTTAAAAATGACGTGGTATTGTTAATGTATTCAACAAATACCTCTATATCCTGTCTTGTACCTTTCCAAATGATAAAAATGTCATCCAAAAACCTGTAATATTCTACAATATGCTGTTTATACTCAGTGTTGAAGATAAAATGCCTTTCCCAGTACAACATGATGGTATTTGCAAAAATCGGGCACAGGCGGACCCACCTTCCTTCTGGTGATAATAATCACCCTCAAGTATATAAAATTGTATTTTAAAACTAGTTCCATGTACAATAATACATTTCTAAAATCCAGGGCTGAAAGCCAGTCCATTTCTAGTAATATCTCTTCAAACCACTCCATCCCAATGCCTTGAGGGATGACAGAAAATAGTTCTTTAACATCAATGGTAATGAAAAACACACTTTCCAAGTATACACTTTTACCTATTTTACTTAGAAAATCCCATGAATCCTTAAGAATATGCTTCCATTTGGAATATATGGGCTTTGTCATTGCATCCACAAATATTGCCATAGGTTGGGTTTTGGATCCATGGGAAGCAACTATGGGTCTGAGTGGGGGGTCAATCGTGGATTTGTGTACCTTGGGTATTCCTTTACATAAAAATAATTGTATAATAACAAGTCAATAGATCCAGTTAATAAATTGTCTTCCAAAATAATATCAATTTTGTTGTATTGTATATTAATTTCATTTTTGGAAATAAGACAATAATTCTCATCCTTATCCAGGATTTCTTTCATTTTTCTTATGTAGTCCCACTTTTCCATCAAAACCACTCCCCCACCCTTGTCCGGCTTCATCACCCTTACCTCCCTATTCTTACTCAAGTCACTTAAAAGCTTAACCTCATCTTTACTTAAATTGCTATTTGTAGAGGCATAGGTCTTATATTCTCTCCTGATTCTATTCATAGCACATTGTTCGAAATTTAAAATTTCATGTTGCAGTGGTGGGTTCCAAATACTATGTCTGGCGAACATCTTTTTGCTACCAATGGAGTTGGTACTATTCTGTTTTTTATTCTCACTATTAATGTGCTGAAGATTTAATTTTCTGGAAAATAACTTAACATCTAGCATAAGCTTCTCCACACTGGGTGCCTTAGCAGGTACAAAAGAAAATCCCTTAGTGAACAATTCAAAATGACTAGGTTTAATTTCAATCCCAGAATAGTTAAAAATATTAAATTTATTGTGTAATCTGCTTGGCATTCTCAGAATTGCCAACCATATTAACTTCACTCTGCTCCATGTCATAGTCTACATTGGCTAAAAAACCTGTTCTTCACCCATATTCCTTCCTGCAAAATTCTCTCCATTTGTAGCTTGTGCATAAGTTTGCTGATTCCTATTTCTAAGTCTTTCAGACCTTCACCAACTCAGGTGTACTCATTCTATTACCCACTCGTTCACCTTCCAAAATAGAACAGACTATTGCCTCTGTCTTCAAAATGTCCTTATAGTATCCTTCCCTCCCCATTTGTACCTGTGGTTTGAAGGTTTATAACATTAAAATTAGGAATAAAATTCTCTCCATGTGTATATGCAGTTCCTGAATTGTATTCGTTTAGGTCCCATTTTCCTTTTAATATTAGAATCAATATATAAATCAATGTCATGCTAGTATATATGTTTGTATTCATCAATAACAAACAGCATATCACTACTAATATCAGTCTGTAGTTGGTCAATCTCTTTTTAATATCTTGCATACTTTTAACATTGTGTTCCATACAACAATTTAAAATCTTGCTAATTTCTTTAAAAATACCCACAATTCAAAGTACCAATTGATAGATAATGCCTTGTACTTTGATAACAATTTAAAAGCTTACATTTGTCCTTATAAGTATAGTCATTGTTGTTGTTCCTGGTCCTAGGCACATCACCATCGACCGCATTGCCCTGAAAAGTTTTGTTTAACCAAGTCCCAAAGTCAATGTTTGCTTCTTCAAACTCATAGTCCGTGGTTTTGTATAACCCATACTGTTACTGTTATTCATGCTGGAACACCTTAAACAAATTCTTTTTACCACTAATAAACAGGACTCGACTTTATTCCACCAACTCAAACCAAAACCATACCATAGAACAGTTTGATTAAGCGGAGACTTCATCAGAATGCATCTTTTAATTTACAAAGGCTTTTATACTCACGTTAATCAACAGTCACCTGCAAGTATATACAATTAAATGCAATTAAATGTAATTTCATTACAAGGCCCACATATTGCATATTATATGCTATTTGTTCCAGGTACACATATATAGCCCCCCACCACCAAATACATCCAACAGAAAAAACCAACAAAATTGTGTATAATTAAAGCTAGCAGCAATAACTCAGATTTATCCTAGGCTGCATTTCAAAATGGTACTCAAATTCAAATAAGAACTGAGGTTTTTAAGAATAATTTGAAATTTAGTTTTAGAAGGAATTTTAATATCAAGAATATATTGAGCACTCAAATAAAATTATAAAACACATGATACGAAATAAGCAAGTTAGTACACACATATAAATTGTTATAACAAGTAAATTTGTATTATTATTATACATTACTTGTATACTTATTTTATATATGCTATTACACATATTTTTAACTGGGCAGGTATTTAGCAATTTAATATTTTAATATTTTAATATTTTAATATCCATTTTAATATTCTTAATATTGATAAAGGTGTGTGGACATATGTATGTACTTATAATATTGTATTTATTGCTATATGTATATATTTATTTATATATTTATTTATATATTTGCATATTTATTTATATATATATATATTTATATATTTATATTTGTTATATACTTATGTATTCATTTGTCAATACCTATTTATTTACTCAGTTAAAACTTATTATAACTCGCTTATGAATTCATTATGTTGTATACAGTGAAAGTTAAGTCCTATAAAGTATAGGGGATATATAAGGTATACCCTTTGATTGATGCTAAGGTTGACTATCAGAATTTTGGTTTAAATTCTGTTTTCAAGATATATTATTCATGTTATCAGTTTTAGGTGTAGTATGTTTTAAACACTGGTTCCTATTAGCTGTATACAGAAACTGCATGAATTTGAGTTTTAGGTTATGATTTGTTGCACTTTATGACATATACCATTTGCAATATGTGGGCCTTGTAATGAAATTACATTTAATTGCATTTAATTAATCAAACTGTTCTATGGTATGGTTTCTCTGTGATCTTACACAAACTGTGATCCTAAACAGAGTAAGTACTTAGCATCAAATCTTAACCAGTTGCATTTTGGCAGTTATAACCTGCCCAACTAGTCTGCAATCACTTGCAGGGAAACTGTTTCTAATACAATATGTGGCAAAACTGTGGAACATATTACTCCCTTAAATTTGAGAAACATTCAGTGTTAAACTTTAAAACAAAAGTTGCAAAGAAAAAAATCAAAAGGAAAGTTCACTTCTTGGTGACTGGAAATCAAGTTCCTTGATGTTCCCTGACTTCTTGAGTTTGTGCCACATCTATCATTCTACATAATGTATATCATATTTCTGTGTTTGATGTACCGTCTCATCTTGGGCTGCAGGCTAGTAGATCACTTCCTATTGTACTGTCATTTTCTGATTTGAGAACTTGAGATTAACTTAGTTTTCAACTGACCTATAGCAAGGCAAAGAAAATTTCCATTTCTCTCTCTCTCTCTCTCTGTCTCTCATGTCGCAGCCAACTCCTCGAGCAACCTAGCAGAGAGCCACTGCTATTCACTGTGTTTATAAGGCCAAAGGGAAAATAGAAGTAGGTTTTCAGGTCTTTATTCTGTATCACTTATGCATACACTCACACCTAAGACCAATTAAGGGTCCCCGGTCCACCTAGTACATGTCACTGGAATGTGAGAGGAAACCTGATCACCTGGAGAAAAGCCAGAGTAATACTCAAACACAGGGAGGATATGCATACTCCACACAGATGGCACTCCATCTTAGAATAAGTCTGGGGAACCTCTTGCTATGAGGTGGTAATGCAATGTATTACACCACTGTACTACCCTAGAGAAGCATACAGACATTTATTAACTCAAATAAAGACAAGTGTTAAAGGCACTGACATAGAGATGTACATGTTCAAAGCTGCTAAACGTTCGCCATTACAGACTAACAGTGACCTAGGTGGATGATCCAGCTATGACAGTGTAATATCATAATGTTATAAACCTCTTGCGCGCGTGTGTGTGTGTGTGTGTGTGTGTGTGTGTGTGTGTGTGTGTGTGTGTGTGTGTGTGTGTGTGTGTGTGTGTGTGTGTGTGTGTGTGTGTGTGTCTGTGTGTGTGTGTGTGTGGACGGGGTGCTGCCTGTAGTGATAGTAGGTCGTTGGTACAGAGAGACAAAATTTTGTTTGTGATGACACTGACGTTTAGATAGCAGGTCCTTGGTGGATAGATACAGAATGCTGGCTGTGGTGACACTAATGTTTAGGCAATAGGTCCTTTATGTTTCTCCTAGAAGTGTGTCTTCTGGATGAGGTCAGTAGCTGCATTCCAGGGGAATAGCTGGGGTGGAGGTGCTGACTAAAATCCAAACTGTAGGCAGTGTAGGAAAATGCATACTTTTGCCTAAATATGCTGAAGAATGGATCAGTAGACTCACAAAGAAAACCAAGCCAGCTGCATATGACAACCAAACAGCACCGACTTTTTTAACTTAGATAAATATGAGACTAACTAAATGCATACTCCTTGGTAAGGGAATTTTCCCAATCAGACAGCATATGCTGCTAATGCCAGACAGGATGTGAGAATGAGGGGGTGCTTTGGTGCTGGAAAAGTTACAGGAACTGGAAGGTAAGGGGTCTTAAAACTAATATATAAAAAATACAAGAATGTGTTGATTTGCCCTTTGTCTAGGATGTACAGCATATTCCAAAATGCAACAAATTTTACTGACATCTTAAGGTCCAAATAAATTCCCCTCCCCAAATTATTTCTGAAATAACTATGTATAATCTTCTGACATTAAGTCATTTGTCTCCAAGCTAAGACTGATACTCATTTGACTATTTTAGCAGGTGTTCCAGACGTCTTCATATCTGTATGCCCTTCATATATGCTTTACTAAAGACTAAATGTCTTTTCTGCATTATGACTGTTAGTGGACTGACATATATGCTTTACTAAGGACTACATTTCTTTACTGCATTATGCCTGTCAGTGGACTGACATATATGCTTTACTAAGGACTAAATGTCTTTTCTGCATTATGCCTGTCAGTGGACTGCAAGTTCAATTGCACTTATCTCATTTCCAGTGTTTTACAAAACAAAAAGATGTGCAGCAGTCTTATCTGTTTAGCCTCTTGTCCTTGCCAAGATTTATATGCTGAAAGACTGAATAATCTGTGGGTCCTTTATTTTATGCCCAAGTTTCTTGTCTCATGAGCTTTCTCTTTGTAGGAGTCTTGTCTTATGCCTTCCTTCATCTCATAATCATTTTAAGTTCTTCTGCAAATATATTCTGCTCCAACCAAACAGTAAACCATTTGTCAACTAAGTCTGGCCAGAGATGGCTTTCTGACATCCTTGTTGGCCTTCTAGACCTTATCATAATCTAACCACACCAATGCTGGGCACACATTATGGTTAGTACTGCCTCCAGATCTTTCTTTACTCTGGCTACATCACCTCTCATACTAAAGAAATTGAATTAAGAAAGGCAATATATCCATCCTCAAAATATGCTTCTAAAGACTTCTGATTCACAACTGTGACTTTGTATCTACCCATGTCATGCTAATCTTGTTTCTCCTACTGTCTGATACTTGTGAAACTGCCCTGTGGAAAAGTAAATCCAAGTTTCTTCTCTATTTTTTTTTTTCTTTTTACATTTTTTATTCCAGAACTTTACCATAGTCTAAATATCTTATGGCACATGTTATTTTTTAGTTTGCTGTGAAGAGATTTGCAGATTTCTGCTTTTAAATTTGTATTCCTTTTAAACAAGCTGTGTTTTTTCCTTCTGTTTCTCATATGCCTTTCTTTGGTACCACAAAGGGATGCCCTTTCTTATGTGTATTACATCTTTGTCCCCAATTTTCTTATTATATTAATATTTATTTAATATTTATGTTGTCATATGATAGGCTGATTATACTGGCTAGATGGCCCGACATGTTCTTCATATTATAAATAGAATGTAGCTTAAGTCATTTTACTGGTATAGTCCAAAACTGAAAGACTGCATAAGAAAAAGAAGAGAGGATAGGAAAGGAGAGCTCTGAATATATGTTTTCAAATGGAAGAAGGCCACAATTTTATAATTAGCTGTTTGATGGCATAATCAAAGAGGAGGTAAAAGAACAGCCCTGTGTTAAAGAATATTTAAAGGCAGCTGATGTCAGAGGCCTAGGAATATGTTCAGTGATATTATCAGAAGAGAAAGTGAAAACTGCAGAGGTGGGGGGAATTGCTGTAACATTTACAACACTTACTATTTATTTACTTGTTTGTTTACTTATTTGTTGTTGCTAGACATTTAGAAGAAAGTGATTCTAAACATTTAAAACAGCATGACAATATGCTAAAAGCTAAAAAGGCAGAATGACAGATTGTATCCACAATAGTAGAAAACTAGATTTTTGCATAAAAAGAGTTGCAAAGGTATTAGCACAGCACATAAGGAAGTGTTTTGTTAAGAACAGTAATCATGGTAAAACACAGAAATTTCTTGCTACAAGTCCAGCATTGCATCGGTCATCCATATTAGTCAGCTTCACTGCAGATTTTTCAGGCAAAGAGGTACTGCACTAGGGACCCTTCCTCTTTTGAATAACTTTTTGTGTGAAACTTTCTTATGTCTGTCAGGAGAAAATGAAAGGAAAGTGTGAGAGTGGGTCTCCGATTCCATAAGAAAACACCCATTTGAGATGGTTGTTTTGATTAGTGCATGACTATGATGTAAAAAGTTATAGGCTTTGTCAGTCATTTGCCTGAAGACTATTATAGGTAGAACTAATTCCCTCAGGACTTGCTTATTAAACAAACACCTTCTGAACTTAGCTTGAATGCCTGTGGCATCCTCCTCCATTCGCTTTATTGGGTATGGCATCATCCCTCTAGGTAGACCTCCTCTCTGAATTAAAAAAATAAAAGAAAATCTTCAAAACAAGGGACTTATGAGACCCAGATGTTCCCTTTTTTTACTCAGTCTGAGATGGATAATTCCACCGAGGTGCCTTTGCAACCCCCAGACCATCCATCTGTTTCTCCTGTGTCCTCTAATGCATCCCCTTTAGAGGAAGGGAGATTCTATATTAATTCTGACCAAGAGAGATAAGGAGGTATCAGTCAACTATTAGTTCAGGAGGATGTCTATGGATTGGTTATGGAGGTTAGGCCTACAGTTTCTATTCCAATGACCATATGCTTAGATACTCCTAAAAACATATCAAAAAGCAAAACATATTCCAGCATGTTAATCTAGTTAACAAAGTATAAATAAAATAAAATAAATAAATAATTTCTAGCTCATTTCCAGTCAGAAAGCCAATAACGTTCCTTGTGTCTATCCTAATATTCATAATTCTGACATGGTCTAATTTAATGAACATGCTTAAATCCGCTTCTCAGATGTATCTATCTATATTAGATGCTGCTGACAATGTTATGAGAGGGCATGCATGACTAAAACTGCTGTCCTTTCCTGTGGATGTTAAAGCACAAGTCATAAATGCCCCACTAGATAAAGCACAACTAATAAATGTTCCACTAGACAAAGAATTATTATTTGGAAATACTTTGCAGATGTTTCCAAAAAGTTAGATGAGGAAGTGAAACTTACATAGGGAGTTAAGCAGCTTTTCTTTTCTTTTCTAAAGATCCTAAATTTCAGAGGAACTATTTAGCCATCCAAGGACCTTTTTTGAAAACCCTTTGGAAACCTTCCTAATCAAGACAACAAAAATAAGGAAAAGAACAAAATCAAACTAGCATGGAGACTTTAAAAGGAAAACTGAATGGGTCAAAAGGATTGAATTCTCAAAGGGGAAAAAAAATTCTGACTTCTCTTTTCAAATACACATGCCGCCCCACCCCATTCTAGTTCTCAGAAAATTGCAGAGAAACTTTCACTTTCCCGTCCTGCTTGGCAGTTTATAACCAGAGAGTCTTGGCTAATAGATATTATAGAAAATGGTTACAAACTCCAGAAGGCATCCTTGCCCACAACCTTAGGAATCTCTCAGTGCCAAAAGAATATTTTCACTAGATTCTGCCATTCATTTCAGATCTACTGCTTCAGGGGTTTGAGCCGTGCCTGTAGAGCAGCACATAAAGGGCTTCAGTAGACTTTTTATGATGTCCAAGAAAGGGGATGTCCAAAAGTCCATTCTGGATCTTTCCATGCTAAGAATCTTTATGCAGATTCTAAAATTAAAAATATTGACATTGTTTACCTTGTTCCCTCTTCTTTCTCCACAAACCTTTTTGGTAGTTCTAGATCTAAAGATGCCTATCTTTATATTCCCATTGATAAGAATTATAGATCCTTCTTAAGATTTTTTTACTTTGGGGTTGCATTCTCAGTTTATTTCTTTGCCCTTTAGACTTTCCACAGCTCTATCAGTCTTTACCAAATGCCTTACTCCAGTAATTGCCTACTACAAACTTCAAGGTATATACATATTTTCCTTGTCTGGATAATTGCCTGATGAACACCCCAATCAGTCAGGAAGCTGTAACAGCTTTAGAATTCATTATGAACCTTTTTGCCTTCAATGATTCACTCTGAACCTAACAAAGTCTTCTCTGCATGCAGCCCAAAGGTTACTTTTCCTACGAAGACTTTTAGACACTTACCTGATGACTGTCTTTCTTCCTCTGCAAACCATGCAAACATCATCCTTACTTACTCAAGTCTTTCACAGCATCAAATCACTAGTGCAAGGGAATTTCCAAGGGTTCTAGATTTCATGGCCTAATCCATCCTTATGAGTTCTTATGCTAGACTGCTCATGAAAAAAAAACACAGAGGTACCTCAATTCAGTATGGGCTCAACACTCTCATCTTTTCTCTTTTGCAGTTCCAGTGCTCCGTTTTGTAAAAAATAGCTGATTTGGTGGGCCAAGCAAATTCTATTTAATGTCAAAGTCCCCTTCTCTCCTCTGACCCCCAATCAGGTAGTGGCCACAGATGCTTCAGACTTCACTTGAGTTGCTGTCTCCCAAAGTATCAAAGTACAGGGAATTTGGGAACACATCAATCTAAGAGATGATGGGTCTTATCAATGCCCTGAAAGATCTAAACCAAATATGGACTCCAGGCACCTTACAGATGGTGACAGACAACATTAATGTGATGTGGTACATAAATAAACAAGGGGAATAGGGCAAGATCTTATCCCCTTTGCAGAGTAGCCATGATTCCTTGATTGCCTCAGACTAAGCCATTCAACACAACTTATTCCTTTAGGCAACACACATTTTTTCAGAGCAAAACACAGCGGCAAGCTGGCAAGCTCCCTGCGCATATCCAGGACAGACTCTCAGTAGTGGATGCTATACTGAGAGGTCTTCCTGCAAACAGTCCACCAATGGGGAACCATTCATGTGTGTGTGTATATATATATATATATATATATATATATATATATATATATATATATATATTTGCTTCCAGACTCAACAGACAACTGAAACAGTTCTGCTCTAGGACACCTTGCAAAGAGGTCTAGAATACAGATACTTTCACAATTCCATGGACAGAGATGTTCCTTTATGCCCCCCCCCCCAACACACACACCACAGACACACACACACACACACACACACACACACACACACACACACACACACACACACACACACACACACACTCACACACACACACACATTCTTCTCTTTTTCAGAATTCTTCAAAATATTAGAAAGGACTTTACTGAAGATGTTATTGGTGATCCCTTTTTGGCAAAGACAACACTAGTTCTCCATTTGTATGCAGATGGCCAAGGGCAATCACAAGAAATTGCCTCACAGAGTGGATTTGCTGACACAGGACAAGGGATCTCTGATTCATTCAAATATTCAAAACATGTGCCTGTTTGAGTGACAGATTTTGTGATTCTTTTCAGACACTTTTATTCTGAGGCCATGCTACAGGTATTTAAGAAGGCAAAACGCTTTCCACTTGAAATCTTAGCTATCAAAATGGAAAATAGTTTCTCTCTGCTGCAAAAATAAAAGATAGGACCCACCTCAAGTTGGTAACCTTGGTTCTTCAGTACAGGTGTGAATTGCTCAATTCCGGCCTAGCATACACCTCAAAAAGGCACACGTTTTAGCATTTTCAGACAGTTTGCTACTGGATGTTTCCTTATCTTCTCTTTTTCAAGGCAGTTTCTTAAAGGAGCGTTGCATATTAGACCACCAAGAAATTAGGTGGCTCCTGTTTGTTATCTGAATTTTGTTCTAGAAAAGTTAACTCAAGCTCCCTATGAACCAGCAGTTAGATCTTCTCTAAGATTTCTAGCTTTGAAGACTACTTTGCTGATAACCTTAACTTCTGCTAGATAGGTATCTGAATTACAGGCCTTCATGTCTATTCAAACGTTTTTGATATCCTACAAGGACAGAGTGAGTCTTAGAGTCAACCATTCCTTTATCCCTAAAATTGTCTCTTAGTTTACACTTAACCAAACTATCTAGTTTTCTTCCTTCTAACCTAATCCACAAAATAAGGGGAACGGATACTTTGCTGCCTTGACATACACAGATAACTGACACATGATTTGGATTGAACTAAAGATTTTAGGAAAACAAACTTTTTGTATCTTATGATGAAAAGAAAAAGGGACAGCTAATTTCTAAACAAACTTTTTCCAGCTGGTTTACTCTTTCCTTTCAGTTCTGTTATTCTTTCCATGGCAAAAAACCCTAGGGAATGCTAAGGCTCGCTCTATAAGGGAAGTTGGTATTTCTGGGGCAGTTTGGAAAGGTGTGGACTCTAGATCTTTATTTGAAGCAGCTACCTGATCCTCTGTTTACACATTTACTAAACATTACAAATGGGATGCTTTCTCTAAAGCGAGGACTGGAACCACTATGGCTGTTCTACAGAACATTCTGAACTCTGGTTCATCTCCCTCCACTGTGCATTCCTAAGATTTGACAGTTATCCCATTGGTGATGAATACTGCAAGAGTGTTCTTCTCAAGAAGATAATACATTTGTTTAGGTAATTTACCATATACAAAATAAAAAACATGTTATACATAATCATGAATGGTATAGACTTTATTAAAAAAACAATAAGATTAAGTGCTTTTGTTCTAGTGAATAGATCATCATAATGTGTCACATGCTCTCAAATTACCAATGAAAAACAATAAAGTAATTTAAACATCAATACCTTAAAAACAGTACAAATCTCCAAAAAATTATAATATATCCAATTCCTCTTAATACATAAATAATATGATTAACATTAAAATGTATGTAAATAATCTATATGAATCATCATACTAAAAATCCTAATATAGCTGATCTAATTTTAAGAACACTAGTGACAGACCTGTCCTGTATTCTAGAGTAGTATCGACTCTCATTCCTGTCTGCTCCTCCCAGTCTTGCATTCGCCCTGTACTCATACTTCTGTCAAGACCTGAGAGAACTGGCCTACACAGTCCCTCTCCCCAAGGATAAACATACCTATCCTACCCTGCCTATGTCATTAAGCCCATGAATCACTAATCAAACTCAGGTCATCCGGGCCGTAGCAGGGCTTCATCCCACTATGCCACTGGTGATATTGGAGGCTAAGTAGAACATTAGTGCTTATGATGGTAATAATTATGCAGTCAAAGGTTGACAAAGGTATCAGGCATAGTCTTACTAGCAGCATCTAAGTGCTGTAAATATTGCTGATATCATATCGATGAGGACTGATTATGCATTTAATGCTTATTGTCTTGAAATAATCTATGAATATTACAGCATTTTATTTTATAGGATGGAGAAACATAGATTTGTTTTCACTTGTTAATAGAATTTGTTATGACAATAATATAGGAGAACACAGACCTAAGAGATGTTCCCAAAAAGGAAGGCATCATTGCCATAACAACAGGAGTGCTTGTATGATGATATATAGAAGAAGGACATTATCTCTAATGAAACCATGCTCAGTGAGTATGATTAACTGTTTCTTGAGTAATTCAAAAATCTCAATGGCAATGCAAGTAGTACAGTCACATCTGATGCCTGGAAGATCAGAAAACTGTGGGTAATGTCCCCACACCAAGGGCTTAGATTCAGGTTCCAACACTGATATTGCACTGTAGCATGAGGAGCAACTGCACTGCTGAGAAGAATTCTTGGAGACGAAACATTACCCTGAGGTCCCCCTGTCTGAGTTGTGTGAATTCACATAGATGTTAAAGACTTAATAACCATTATTAAAAAAGCTTTTTTATTTATTAAAGTTTTTAAACTTATTAACCACACAAGCATCAGTCATAACTTATATTTTATACAAAAAATAGTAAACAGATAAAAAAACAAGTATGATTTACAAACTGAAAAATATTCAAAACATCAAATCTACCACAACTGGCTACATAAAAAAACGAAAAGTTCCTATGGATAATACACCTTTCACTTTACATGCACACATATTCCATTGTAATCCTCCAAAAAGATATAAAATGAATTAGCAAAGTAAATAAAAAGCCCTACATGCATATAACAACACACAGTTCTTTACATTCTTTGCTGTCCTATATTTTCAGCCCCTCTTTTCCACATCTATATAAATATTCCTATATTTCTACAGTCATTTTTTGTGTTTCCATATTTTGGTATCATTCACCACTAGTCTAAGTCTGTGTACATAGCCTGCAATGTATCCATCCTACTCCCAAACCCAGATGTTTTCCACCCCTCACTCTGTCCCAATGTCACTTTCACTCTACTTCACTCACTTCTCCCATGTACCCCACAACTCTCCTAGCACCACCTCTCTTCTTACCTCTATTCCCACACACTCAAAATCTTCAGCCCTACTGTGACCCCTTTCACATCTACTCCCTCCCAACCTCTTTTCTGCCTACACTCCTGTTACCATCCTTCCTAATACAGATCACTTACCTATTACCTTTCAACTCACAAATATAGTACTTGTCAAAATTTTACAGTCACAGTTTTGGCAACAAGGCACTCTATACCTTTTATGCACTGAGTTTTCTTACTCCGCTACCTATTTCCTTTCTTCCAGTCTCTATTCTCTCTTTTTCTACTTTTCATTGACTATCGCTTGGACACATTAAACAAAACCATAACATCTTTTGACTTGTTTTTTCCTTTTTTTCCCTAAAGACCTGGGCTCATAATGCTGACCACCAAAATAATACCTCTAAGAAGCCTATTATCTCTCTCTCTTTTTAACAAAAAGCATAGTTTATACTCTATATGCTATTTTTTCTCTCACTGCAGCTCCAAGAAATGGAAAAGAATCTTCACTACAACTGATTTACACTCAAAAGGTTACCTTGTAAATAAGATATATGATGCTATATATATTGTGATATGCTTTATAAATATACAGCACTGCTTAAATATTTATGTACTCTGCAAATTGATGAATACTTTTTAAAATATCATGTACTCTTTAAATGCCCTTAACCTGTTTATACACTGTCATTTTATGTGTAATCTTGATAACGTTTGTAAAAAAAAAAATAATCTGAGAAGCTTTTTTTCCCTGGGCTACTGCTGAAAAAAGATTTAGCTAAACCCACTCAGACCTTCTCAGCAAACAATGGCAAACATCAACATTAATAAATCAAAAAAGTTATTCATTATTGTCCCACACCTCCCTATTCAAATCTACAATAATACAAGTTTTATACCCTGTCTGAAATGTCCTCTAACTCAACTCTTCCCTTTTCACATTGTTCACGTACTATTTGTTACTTTCCTAAGGATTTCTTTCTTTCTAGTTTCTAACAACCTTCTAGTCTCATATAGTTTCTTGTAGACATTTGCTGTCAGCAGTTATGTTTTTTGTGTCTCATATTTTGTTTTAATTTACAGTCTAACTAGAAATGGTCTCTTTCCTATCTTCTTCTCATTTTCTCCATCAGAGACACCAATTTTCCATTATGCCAAGAAAATACCAGCAAATCCTAAACATAGACTGTCTGAGTATTAGAAAAAATATGGAATTTTCATGAAATTTGGCATTTAGGCTAGAGCACTCATTCATCACAACTTGTATTTTGTCTGATATTTACTACATATAATATGGTCAGCTTCTTTAACCGAGTATTCTGGTTCTGTACACAGCTTCTGCTTTAATATAGCTTATATATGTATATATATATGGGTCTATGTCAGATGATCAACTTTTCAAAAACTCGAAAAAAATGTCAAATAGACCATATGATCGAGTTTCTGAAAACTTGAACATCAAAAAAAAAACCATAAAAATCTACCTTTTTTACATTTTTTGCAGGGGCAAGCCCCCCTGCACCCCACACCCCCTGCAAATTATATATAGCAACTCCAAGATCGCACTACAATGAGGAAAAGGGTACATTTCCCAATCCTTGCTGTACCACGATCTCCATTCAAAAATTTGGAGTTTTCAAAAACTTGATCATATGGTCTTGATATATTCTACGTTTCTTGATCAAAATTTCAAAATCTCAAACAAGAAACGTAGAAACCCACTTAAACAAAAGTGCACTACATTGAAAGTGCACTTTCGCAAAAAACAATTCAGCGAATCGGAAGAAAACAAAACAAATAACTTTAAACACTATTTTGCAGGGGGGCAAGCCCCCTTGCACCCCCTAGTTAAATATACTAACTCCTAGATCGCACTACAGTGGGGAAAAGGATATATTTCCTTATCCCCACTGTGATTTGCTTCTCTGAATTGGCTTTTACAAAAGTGCACTTGTGATGTAGTGCATTTTTACTTAAGTGGGTTTCTACGTTTCTTGTTCAAGATTTATATATATATATATATATATATATACGTGAAGAAAATTATAATGACATTTTATTTTATTTGTTGACTGGAGTAGACCTTCTACAGACTGTGTGCACTCTTTGTTGAAGTGACTTCTTAGCAGCTCTTTAATCCTCTCTGCCAAAAGCCAGAAGTCATGGTAAAGACCAGAAGTTACACTTAAAAATTACAGGTATAATTCCCAGGTGTTATCTCATGAAAATGAAGATTCAGTTTATTGAGAACCGTAAGTCAGTGTTCCTGGTAATCACTTATATGATCTTCTTGGCCACATTATATACATTGTCTGGAAGGACCCTGATGAGTTAGGTGCTCAATCTACAAGTGTAACAAAATTTAGACTGCCTTGCATATTTTATTTCATATCTATTTCTGTCAGTAAGCAACACATTAGGAAGATGCAGCAATTTCCCCTTCACTGAAATGTAACATAACATCAACTTATCTCTCTCTAACTCAAATACTAGTTGTGTATTTCAGTTTACTCATTCTTTGTTATGTTGCAGTTGGCATTTTATTTCAATAGATCAATACTGTCTTACACAGTTTAATTTTTAAGTATACATGTCTTTCTTTTTTCTGTTTACAGTCACACTATTCACCACAAATCCATATATCTTTATGTTTTCATATCTGCTTTTAATTCATACAACAAGCTTTTTTCTTTGAACTTTACATCATAAAGTGACTTGAATCCTGGAAGGATTATTGCCCTTATCTCAGTCACTTTAAAATCCAATGACACTAACAGATTTTGCCAGGCAAAGTATCTTTAAAAAACAACAAACCATTGTCTCGGTAAAGAAAATGCTAGATTTTAAATAAGAGAGATCAACACTTTCAATCTTCACAATAGCGGAACTTCGTCTCTAGCAGGAACAAAAGCATTTACCTTTTTCATTAAAATCCAGCATTTGCTTTTCCAAGACAATGCTTTATTATATTTTACAGTTGCTGTTACACTTTGCGTCAGACAGTGGCAACCTGAATAACTATATACAATGGGCATAGCAGGGCATACTTATCATGATTTGCAAATGTAGGGGAGGGAGCACAAGTGGGCAATGTCTTTCACAGAGAATTGTGTGAGTGCTGAAGGCAATAAAATGTTTAAGACTGCTTGTTTGTAGGTGCTGCGTGGGGGGCATTACTATAAAAGGCTTTGTGAAGGGCTAGTTTCACTGGAATAAAATGTTTAAGACTGCTTGTTTGTAGGTGCTGCGTGGGGGGCATTACTATAAAAGGCTTTGTGAAGGGCTAGTTTCACTTGGTTCGTGCAGTCAGTAGTTTCACTGGATGTCTGAGTGTGTGAAGTACTGGGGGCTCTAGTGGTGGTTTGCAACTGCTGGGATACAGTCTCAGTAGTAGTTGCAGCACAGCCACTTTTAAAAACACTTGAACATGTGCAATATTTATAAGTTTTCCATCATGGAAAGCGTGCACCATCAAGTCCCATAACAAAACAGATCTGAATTTGTTAACATCTGCTATGAGCAACTGCTGCTGATCATGTTTACCATTAGACTTTATATTTCTTCAATGCAATACTGTCTTAAACTTTTATTAATGCTCTCCTTCCCCTGTTTAGGATTTCATAAAACTACAGCTGGCACAAAAGTACTATGCCATTCAGTAAAACAACAGTTACTGCAGCCATACTTGCAAGAGTGAAGCTAAACATGTAGCGTTTACCTTAAACAAGCAGTTATCCTACACCTCTAACTAATCATGTAGTGGTAGAAACAAGCAGTTATCCTACACCTCTAACTAATCATGTAGTGGTAGAAACAAGCAGTTATCCTACACCTCTAACTAATCATATAGTGGTAGAAACAAGCAGTTATCCTGCACCTCTAACTAATCATGTAGTGGTAGAAACAAGCAGCTATCCTACACCTCTAACTAATCATATAGTGGTAGAAACAAGCAGTTATCCCGCACCTCTAACTAATCATGTAGTTGTATAAACAAGCAGTTATCCTGCACCTCTAACTAATCATGTAGTGGTAGAAACAAGCAGTTATTCTACACCTCTAACTAATCATGTAGTGGTAGAAACAAGCAGTTATCCTACACCTCTAACTAATCATATAGCGGTAGAAACAAGCAGTTATCCTGCACCTCTAACTAATCATGTAGCTGTAGAAACAAGCAGTTATCCTGCACCTCTAACTAATCATGTAGTGGTAGAAACAAGCAGTTATCCTGCACTTCTAACTAACCATATAATGATAACACCTGTAGTGGCTTTTATCCCTGCATCTCTGTGAAATCCTCTATAGAGAGATGAAGCTTACTGCCCTTCCCCTGTGCTTATGTTGCACAGATAACTGCCCTTCCCTGTGCATATGTTACACAGACAACTGCCCTTTCCTGTGCATATGTTGCACAGACAACTGCCTTTCCCTGTGCATATGTTGCACAGACAACTGCTCCCCCTGTGCTTCTACTGCAAAGACAACTGCCCTTCTCCTGGGTTTATGTTGCACATATAACTGCCCTTCCCCTGTGCTTATGTTGCACAGATAACTGCCCTTCTCCTGTGCTTATGTTGCACAGACAACTCCCTTT
>NC_056741.1:1257388104-1257500604 GCF_019279795.1 Protopterus annectens | reverse complement strand
TTCTATGTGACCCATCTGATCACGAAAGGGTTCACATCAAGATCTAAGGCTGTAATGGTGCCCCTCTATTCTTCCCTCATCAGACCCATTATTGAGTACAATGCACCAATTGGAATGTACCTGGCTAGACATCTCCAGCAGCTGGAGAGACCACAAAGGTACCTAACCAAGAGGATTATTGGCCTCAAACAGTTGCCCTATGCAGCACGATTGAAAAAGCTAAGACTGTTCTCTGTTGCATACCGCTTTCTCAGAGGTGATCTCTGTCTAACGTACAGAGCCATGTCCAACCCAGAATTGTTGAACATGCTCCATCTTAGCAAAACCAAATCTACTCGAGCTACACGCTCTAGGGATATAAACCTCAACACAACAATGAATAGAACATGCTGGAGGGATAGATTCCCTTCGCAGAGACTTCCCTTACTATGGAACAGGGTCCCGATCTACATAAGACAGAGCCCCTCACTATCACTCTTCAAGAGGAACCTTGATGAGTGGATGGGTAACAGAAAGTTCACACCGGGGTTCACACCAACAGCACTACTAGATAGGGGCCAAGGGTACTAGCTGCTAGTACAAGGGTCTAGGGAACTACTAAAGGGGCGGTAAATACCGCACAATGTGGCTGGGCTAATATATGCCTTCGGGCAGATAGCCCAGTACCAACCTATGAACCTATGAACCTATAGTGGTTTGGATCTCATAGGTTTTCTGTAGGCTATATATAACTTGAGTAAAGGTGGTCTAGCATTTACAGTCTCCCCCTTTCCAATATGGACACAGGTGACAGGCCACGTGTAAATTTACAATTCTCCAACCATTGATTCCGGCTGTCCTTGAATAAGTGTAAGCAATAACTTTGCTTCACAAAAATGGGAAGCCTGTTTCAGAGAAGGGGCAGTCAATGAGACAAATGCCTGTCTCTCCAGCATGTCTTATTTGTGCTGCAAGCAAGGCTGAGATTCCTCAAGCAAGTGTTTCTAATGCTATTTGTTTTGCAAATGTGCAGCAGCTCCATTAAGGCACAGATCACCTCTTAGCAGTCTGTAGGAAACTGAGTATAAAGATAAGGCTTTGACGTGGTCTGCACTTGATATGCTGACTATACCATGCATTCTTTTTGTGAGGAATCTCTGCAAATGCTCCAGTTGTATGCCTAGTCAGGTACATACCCAAAGGGGCATTGTATTCAATGACTGGTATAATGAGGGCTGAGTACAAAGGAACAATGTCGTCTATGGATCTGGATGCTGTACTCTTGCTTATAGGTTTCACAACACAGAATGATTTCCTAACTACATTTGAAACACAGTGGTGAAAGGCCAACTGATTATCTGGATGTGTTGTTAAATCCCTGACCACTCTTTTTACCCATAGCTGTGTATTATTAATGTAGTGATTTGAAGGGGTGGCCATCTTTCTGAAAGCCTGCACTTGCTGGCATTAAGTTTTAGACTGTGACACTGTCACTAGCAATAGTTAGTATCAGGCTTTCATGAAGGATATTTATGTCACTGGGGGATTCTGTAACTGCACCTAGTTTACAGTCATCTGTGAACGTAGACAGCTAGATGTCTTTGATTTTAGCCTTGACCTCAGAAAAGTAGATGCCAAAGAGGAGTGGTCATAGCACTGAGCCCTGAGGGAACCCACAAATGACCTACAATTTAGAGGATGTAAACTCACCTAGCCTGACTTCTTGAGTCCTACCTGTGGGCCAATTGGCTATCCAATGAGTGACATAGTGGTTTATATATAATTTTGTGAGGTTATTTACAATGCCAAAGTGGGATATGAGTCAAATGCCTTGGTCAGGTCATGGTAGGCAGTATGTACCATTTTGCCCTTGCCCATTGCTTTGTGACTGTCTAGAAGAAGTCTGCCAGGTTGAGTAGGTATAACGTACCCTTAATGAAGCTGAACTAAATTGAGTGCAATGCCTGAAGGTTGCCTATGTCATCATTTATCATGTCCATGATTTCATAATTATTCTTTCTATGGCTTTACACATGAGACTAGTCAGGCTTATGGGTCTATAAGTTTCCCAGGTCTGTATATGGCCTGCCCTTGTGTAGAAGGGTAACAGCTGCAGTCGTCCATTCATTCAGCATGAAGTCTGTTTGGAGGCTGTGTATGAATAGCGATTCTAATGAACCCAGTCAGTCATGTTTCATGCTATTAATGGGCAATCAGGGATATTATCAGATCCCATGTATGTAGTGATTCTGGCCTTGGAGAGGGCTTTAAAGACCCATTCCTTAGTGACAGTTGAGAAAGTTATGGCTGGGGGTATTTCTTGACAGGCTAACCTTCTCCTATTCACCTTCCTATTCCTTTCTAAAAATATTTAGCTTAGGGAACAAAACAGTAAAACTTGAATTTTCATTATGTAAGCCTTTTTCCTCCTTAACAATAATTTGAAATTGTTAGTGTTTATTCTTTTCTAACTACCTGTTATCTGTAATACATACTGTCTATGACTTTGCATGTTAATTGAAACTGTTTTGTAATCAAAATATTTAAACTGTTGTATTTCCTTGTCGGAGCTTTTCTCCCCGGGCCTCCACTGAAAACGGGCCCCCAAGCCCAGTGGACCTCCCCGGTAATCAAACGGAAATAAATAAATATAAATAAATAAATGTCTGGTGGTGAAAGCAAGATAAAATTTGAACTGAACATATCGATCAGTAGATTAGCTACACCCCCTAGGTGGCTCCATTTACAATTAAGTTTGCATATTGTTGTGCATTCCTTTTCAGATTGCAGACATAGCAGGAGAATGTCTTATGACTGTACTTAGCCTAGGAGTCTACTTTTACCTTAAATTTGACTTTGGCAGACTTAATTAGTCCCCGAGATGCTTAATAAGTTTGATGAGGGAGGTCTTGTCTTGCTGGGTATTGCAATTCCTATTTTTGGCCATGACTTTCTTTCTTCTGCTATATGACCTAGGTATGCTAGGATTCCACCAGGGTGGCTTGCTTTTGAACTTGTCCAGTGCTTATTTTGGATAGGCACCACTGTCTCTATGCAGCTGAATATATGATTGTACAGGGACTTTGTGAATGATTTTGCATAGTTCCCTGGATTTGTGGGGGGCATGGAATTTTTCCAGAATGTCACTTAAAAACAAGAAATTTGCCTTAGACTAATTCCTAAAAGTTTCAGGGCTATGTGGTATCCCAAGATTTATTTTTATTATTAAAGAGACAGCTTTGTGGTCTGACCTGACTATTGAGGATATTACACTTTGGGGGGGGGGGGGGCAATGTTCCTTCATGTTTGTGAAGATCACTTCAAGAATATTTATGCTCCTAATGGGCATACAGACTAACTGATCCATGGTGTTCATGTTGACAAAGTCCAAGAATCTTTGGGCATGCATTCAGAAATATAGCTGGTTCAACCAGCACCCAACCAGCGCACAACCCCCTCTGCTCTTCAAGTGAAGAACAAAAAAAAAAGCACAAAAGCAGTTTATTACAGCTAGATCTAACCCCCCAGCTCTTCCTCTGCAAAAAACAAAAAATAAATAAATTATAATAGATAAATAAATGGATGTTTCTTTTACTGACACACTAACCAGGTGGCCAGATGCACCACACATCCCCTTCCCTCTGGCCCCAGCCATTCAGATCCCATTTCTGCATCCTGCCTCCAACCCTTCCTCAGCATAATTTCTTTTAAACTGTAGCAAATGGTTTGCTACAAATGTAGCAAACAGTTGCTGCAGTTTATACCCTCTCTGCCCTGAGTGCTACAGCTCTCACGTATTAGTTAAAGAAAAAAAGGTTTTAAACTGTAGAAAACTGCTTGCTACAAATGTAGCAAATAGTTGCTAAAGTTTTTACTTTGCTTGCACAGAGTGCTACAGTGCTCTAGTTTTAGGTGAAACAAAAACGTTTTTTATTTACTTTTAAACTGTAGCAAACTACTTGCTACAATCTAGCAAGCAATTTCTACAGTTTAGGCCACACAGAGTGCTACAGCACTCAGGTCTGACCAGAAATGCAATACTGGCTATTAAAAGCTGGTATTGCATTAATGAAAGATCAGGATTGGCTAGTCATGCCCCCCACTTAACAGTTTGCGCCCGGGGCAGTTGCCCCTTGCCCCACCCTAGTTACACTATTGCCTGCATGTTTAAGTTCATGTATGTTTCCCATGAGTATGGTGTTATTTAGAATGGATAGTGACTCCAGTTCATTTAAGTAAGCAGTGTGGGTTTCTTGGGTTATTGCAGGGGTCCTGTAACTTTCAAAGATATGATTTGATATGGGACTTTACTTATGGTGCTTTATACTCAAGGGCATCAAACTATTTGACCAGCCCTGAATAGTGATTATTTTCAATGTAAATTGAGACAGCTCCATCTTTTGTTCCTTTTTGTGCAGTAGTTGATCTGTGTGGAAGACATTGTAGCTTTGCACTCCTGGGTTGCTCTCCGCTGTTTTAAAGCATGCCTCAGTAACTACACAGACATCTATGTTCTTCAAAGTGGGAAGAACTTGCAAGGAGTGGGGGATTTGGCATTGAGCAGCATCACATTTAGATTATCAGTGGATGGTTTAGCTACGGTGAATGGTTATCAGGTTGGCAATGTCTAAAAAAAGGCATGAGGAGTGGACAAGTATTAGCCAGTATTTGAAAACCTAGTGCAGACAGATGCAGACCATCACTGGCAAAGCAGCATGATCTGTCAAACAAATCCTCCAAGGCTGACAAATATTGTAGTCCCTTTGAATGAGACCAACAACTAAGCCAATTATTAATGTCAGTTATCTTCTGTTCATACTATGGCATCATCCTTGGCAAAGGTAGAATACTGCTCAAGGCTAGGATCATACCAGCCTGGGGCACACAGTCTGAGAGCTCCATCATGTCTCTCTTTATATAGTCCAGTAAGCTATGTGTCATGTCATTTACACCCACATGGACTATGACTGACACATACTTGTGAGTCAATGACCTGAGTGCATGCATGATGTGGCAAATTCTGTCTCCCTGATATGCATCTACCATAATCTTCTCTTTGTTCAGCCTGGTGAGTGGGACATCTGTGTGTCTCACAATGGAGTGACAAAGACACTGGATTGTGAAGTTGCCTGCTTTATGGGATTAGATGCTGAGACACTGTGAGGTGAGGCTGTGTAGGTACTGGTGAGTGTTGCAGTGGCATGTTGCTGAGGATAGTTATCACAATTTCTGCATCTCGGAGACCTTTGAGGTTTGTGAAGCTTACTTTTTTAAGGGCCTAAGCATACACGGGCTGATATATTTGTCCTGTGGTATGTATAGCAGGTGATGTGTGAAGGTGTGTGTGTTTCTGACAATCTGTTTGATAGTTGTAGTGGCTTTATATGAGACCATTGCCTCCAGTGACATGTATATTTGCACCACTCACATACTCTATCAGATTTTTTCAGAATTAAATAGCTGTCAGACAACATGAGACAATTTCTACATTGTCTCAGGATGCTTAAGTCTACCAAGCTGGTTACAGAGACAGGAGGAAAATCAGAATTCATGGATTTGGGTAGTTATATAATGGGCTTCAGTGGGAATGGTGCCGAGGGTGCATTTAAGTAAGGCTGTGATTAGTGGCAAACTTTTTTGTGCTCCCCTTGTGTATAACTACTGTATCAGTTTATTAAATGAGTAAGTAAAAGATTTTACTTGGATGTTTTTTGAGTAAGAATTGTGAACTTAGTCTTGAGAAGTGATGCTCCCATTGGGCACAGCTGATGCCCATTGGGCAATTACATACTCATAAACTCTTATGGGTGATGTTTATATGGAAACTGATATTCTAGGCACATGTATCTATGCAGGGTACTGCTAACCACCACTGAGTGATGGGCAACATCACACACATGTGACAACTTTATACAGGTAGAGAAACTGACTATGCAGACAAATAGCCCACTGGCCAATCACAAAAAGACACTTGAAGCATTCCTCTGTGATTTCTAAACCCAGAACAGAGCAGGCTACCCCCTATTGCCACTAGAGTGCACTCCTATCCTTTCTTAATGTAACAACACACACGGGTGAGCCCAACGTGCTGAAACTACAGAACAAGCAATGATAGGGTTGGGGACTGGTATAATGGTTAAGATGTTTACCTCACAGACAGAATTTATAGGGTTTGATTCTCACCTTTGAAGGAGAAATTGGCTAGGCGCAAACTGTTCCACAAGGGCAGCTAGCCTAGTACTTACCTATGGAACTGTGAGCCTATGAACAATACAGAAAACCAATAGTTAAGAACAGTTAAATACAATGGCACATTTAAATGATAAAGTGTAGAAATACAATAAATAATTCAGCAATATAGACGCATCAGATTTAGATAACTTAAAAAAGTAAAAAATATTGACTTGTAGTACTTATCTGTGCTAGGATGACACTGGATAGCAGCAAAGCATTCAATTCTTAGTGACTTTGTAGAGGCAGAAAAACTGACTAAGCAGACCAAATAGCCAACTGGCCAATCACAGAAACACATTTGTAGTGTTTCTCTGTGATTCCCAAACTCAGAACAGACTAGGCTACCCTCTACTGCCACAAGAGTGCAGAACCAACCTTTCTTAATGTAAACTCACACAAGAGTGAGCCCAAAGTGTAGAAGTTACAGAACAGGCAGCAAATTAGCCAGAAAATACTTATCTTAGCAAAATGGTCACAGTGCAGAAAAGCAGCATTTAAGATTGATGAAATACAGTGGCACTTTACAATGATAAAATGCATAAATACAATAAATAATTGACAAATATAGAAGCAGAACACTATATTGATCTGTAGTATTTATCTGTGCTCGAATTGCACTGAATAGTAACAAAGCACTCAGTAGTCAATGACTTTATACAAACAGAGAAAGTGACTAAGCAAACAAAAATGTCATGCTAGCCAATCACTGAACCTCACTTGAAGACTTCTTCCGTTATTCCCAAGCTCAAAACAAACTAGGATACTCTCTATTGCCACTAGAGTGCAGACCTAACATTTTTAATGCAAAAATCACACGGGGTGAACCCAAAGTGCAGAGCCTACAGCACAAGCATAAAATTAACCAGCAAAAACTTCTTTGAACAAGATGGCTCCTACACTGCAAAAAACAGCAGTTAAGATCAGTGAAATATAGTAATACTGTACAATGCTAAAGTGCAGAAAGCAGTAAATAATTGACCAATATAGCGTCAGGACACTTGGCTAACTTAAGAAAAGTGCAAATTATTGATCTACAGTATATATCTGTGTTAGACTGGCACTTATAGAAGCACAACATTCAAAGTCAGTGACTTTATATAGGCAGAGAATCTGACTGGTCAGACAAAACAGCCCACTAGTCAGTTACAAAATAAAAAACATATGAACCTGAATTTTCTTATTCCCAAGCCTAAAACAGATCAGGTTACCCTCTACTGTCAATATAGTGCAAACAGCAAGTGTAATTGCTGCTAAGACTGCTTGATGTCAGGTTAAAACAACATCACTCGTTTTCACTGCTATGAAAAATAGTTAGCCATTCTTTCAATATAGTTGATTTTTAGATTCTTCTAATGTTTTAAGGGAAAGAGTTCCAAACTGCTGGTGCAAGCTTTGAGAAAGCTTTTCCACCTCATGCTTTGGAAGAGTGTGGCCTTGACAGTAATATTGCATCTGCTGGGTATGATAAAAGGGAATAACTAGTTTTTTTGTTATGCAGTTTGTGTGCTGGTGAGTGACAGCAGAAAGAGACAGTAGGAGTAACATACCTAACATTTATATATTCAGTCTCTCTCTCTCTGTCTCACACACACAAACACACACACACACACACACACACACACACACACACACACACACACACACACACACACACACACACACACAACTGATTACATAATCATATATTACATAAAACATCTACAGTATGTACTTTTACTATGAGATATAAATCCATAACCTTCACCTAGTAGAATTGTGATTTAGGGTTATTTCTATTATATGCCTAGGGTGACAGCCTGAAGGCAAGAGAAAAGAATTTCTATTATGTACTTCTATACACAAGGATGTGGATCTAGGCCCTTCATGTTGAAGCTGCTTGGTAATGCAGTTTTCCAAAAATAACTTCACAGAAATTCCTGAACAACAAAAGTTCAAAACTAAGACATTTTTCAGAGAAGATCAGTCATCTGAGATACCGTCCTTGCCTTGGAGTATTCCATCTCTCAGAAAGGAGACTTGGGAACCTCTGTGCAGAGGAAAAGGAAGAGACAAGGCTGAGGAGACTCACTTATTCTTTCTCAGCGGAGATTTTTTGTGGACACTATGGAGGCCACAAAGGAAGTAACTGGGATTGACAAAGGACAATATCTACCTCTCTTTATATATGCTGAACTACAGAACATGATGTTTACTCATGGAAGCACTTAATAGAATTAGATTAGTATTATGACAATTTTCTTCTCATAGGTTGTTTTTGCTTAATTGTTAAGGCATTTTCATTCACTGTATGGTTTATGTCCTTAGCTGGACTGACATTTTCCTCTGTGCAGATTTCTTGACATCCACATATGGGTTTCAAGTTCGTTTTCGAAACTGGTGAGTTCCTTTCTTTAATGTTAGTAGGAAGTTTGTTCTAGCGTTTGGGCAGTCACTATGTATTCGTGTCTTCTTTTAAAATTGTTAATGTTGATGTTTATGAAAATATGAACTGTCCTTACATTTGTGTCAAATACTAAGTGCTCTTAATACAGCATTCGAACATGTCTGGGTCATGCAATGTCTTGAAAGCAAGACAGATATCACCACTCAGAACTTACATGTCACAAAAAAAAAAAAAAAAAAAAATAAAGAGTGACAATGCCTGTATCCATTTGTTTAGAGTTCTGTTTTCTAACCCATGGATTTTCTTTGTCAGTAATCTTGTGATCATTTTGATTGAGACATGGGTTTTGCTTTGAAGCTGCAGAAGATTGTCTAACATTCAGACAGTATGAGGGATAGAGAATTAATGAATATACTTCCGAACTAGAACTTCCCTGTCGTGTCTAGATTTTCAGAGTGGGCATCATCACATAAAACCCTAGGTATTCTCTGGAAGCGCATATGATAAGACTTTGACTTTCTTACTTCTAACATTTCTTGCAAAGAGAAAGATCAATAGAAAAAAGACATCATGCTCAATAAAGTTGAAGGTCACCACAAAAAAGGAAGACTGGTAGTGTGATGGACTGATATACACCTTCAGTGATGGATGCCTGCTTTTCAGTGATTAGTTGCCCGACTGAAGAGACAACCCAGTTTAGGAGAACTCTTCACAGGGTCACCATTGACACTAACACACCAGCTTTTAACAACAACATAAGTGAACCCATTGTATGATGACAATTAGGCACTGCAAGCTATGAGTTATAAATGACTCGTGCATTTCACCTAAAGTTAAGCCTCTTGTGTCATTCTCACCTTACCACTACATGCAGCGAGGGAACAGTCGCAATAACTCATATCATTATCTGCTAATCACTCATCAACTGATATGAAGAGAAATATTTTAGAATTATATGTACACTGCTCTGTCAGTAGGTTTCCTATGATCGATTGATATTCACTGTATTCTATTCCTAGAAAATCTTCAGCTTCAGATTAGGTGCCAATTGTTTTGCATTCTTAAATCTGTTCTTAAGACAATTATCATACACATTACATTTTTCATAACAGATCAGAGTGCTATTAATTTCATATTTCTGCATTTTGCAACATTTGGAATTGTGAACTATATGCATGTATAGTAGAAAGGCAATGATTTGCCTGCTTACCTGTATTTGAAGGGGTGCCTCAGGGACACTGTTCTGTCACAAACCCTTGTGTAGATTGGAAACTTAACAGATGGTGTCTGCTCACAAAGGAGAGGCAGAGCTTTGCGTATGGATGCAAGTGACTGTCCTCAAACTGTCCATTGCATGTTGAACCCTTGGTTACTGTTTGACTATATGCAGGGAGACTGTAGGCCTTATGAAATAAAATCTCCCCAGATGTCTGCTTGGATGACTACATCGCCACTGTATAGTCACAAAGCTGTCACAAGTGTTTAGCAGGCATGTGGGAGAAAAAGTAGCAAAGAAAGAATGTGGTGTGTCTATGCTGATTTAATATGTTGTAGTGAACACGTAACTCCATTTTTTATTTTGTATCACTGTATTACTACATGTATTGCATTTTGTTGTGTCATGTTTAATCTGAATGTGTAGGTAAGTAACTTTCAGATCTCCACTGAAAAAAATCTGGGGGCTACCTGGTTAACACATTTAAAATAAAGTGAAATCAGTTTTTAACATTTTCTATATTTCAATGTGTGTTTCATTTAATTATTTAAGGACTGCTCAAAGCACACTAGCATGAGGTGTAATCTTTCTGCAGTCTGTGTAGAATGACACCAGATATTGGTCACAGGCTGGGTACGGAAAAGGTCCATGTAGATGAGTGATCTACCTTGGTTTACAAATACAAAAAAATGTCATAGACATATGTTTAGTTGTCGAAGTAGCAGGCCATCATCAGATGACTATTTTAATAGCTTGGAATGATGTTTGCAGAATCATACCCAACTTATTCCCTTTAAATGCTTTTATGTTTAACCAGTGCTTATACACACTACGTGAAAAGCAGATGGATGGAGTGAATAATTTGCAAAAGAAAGAAAGAGAAAGAAATGGAAAACTAGGCACTTGGGGTAATTTGCAAAGTATGATCTGCATTTGGAGGTATCGAATGGTTGCTGAATCTATGGAAGAGCTGTCATGGAGGTTCAAAGTGGTCTGTTATCATCATTTTCTAACCTCCTTGTCCTAGTCAGAGTCACAACGTTAGCAAACTAACCAGGATAAGCCAGAATCCCCCTAATCTCCAGCAACAGTTTCTACTTCATCCTATTAACTCACCAGATATTTCCAGGCAAACTGAGAGATAATCCCTGGTGTGTGTCTTGGGTCTATCCAAAGAGGCTCCTCCCAGTGGGCTTGTGCCAGATTCACCTCCCGTATGAGATGCTCAGAGGGCAAACTCACAAGGTGCCTAGACCATCCAATCAGACTCCTCTGAACACAAAGGAGCAGTGTATGCACTCACAAGTTCTTCTTGGATTGACATGCTCCTCACTGTGCCTCAGAACCTGAGCCCAGCTACCCTCTGAAGGAACGTCATCCACCGCTTCTATCTGTGATCTTATACTGTCAGTCAGTCAATACCCTAAGCTCATGATCAAAGGTGAGGATGAAGTCATAGACTAACCTATAAATTATGAATAGGAACTCAAGTCATGCTTCTCCACTACAACCTGGTAAACACCAGCAATACTGCCTCCATTACTCCAGTCTAATGTTCAGTTTCCCAGTCCCCTCTATCCTCACTTATGAACAAGATCCCAAGAAACTTAAACTCTTCCTCCTAAACATAAATGGTCCCTTCCTCACCTAGATAGAACAGTCCTCTAATTTCTTGGAGAGAACCATGATTTCTGAGTTGGAGAAGCTGATTTTCATCCCATCTGCTTCATACTCAGCTGCAACTCACTCAAGTGCAGACTGGAAATTACAGTTACTTGAGGATGAGGACAACACTATCAGCAAGCCACAAAGACAATAGCCTTTATCTCCAAACTAGACACTTTCCAGAGCATGGAACTGAGACACGTGCATGCAGAGTCCTATGTCAACTATGAATATGTATGAATTAACACCGAGGATGTGGGCTCCTCAAAACAGAGAAACTAAATGACTTGCAGCTGCCTTTGGACCTTGTGCTATTGCAGTCATCCTACAGAGCATTTCAGCATACAAAGTCACATGGTTTCTCCAAGTCCATAAAACACATGAGCATAGTACTGGTGAACCCCTATGACCTATCTGATATCTGTTCAAGGAAAAAGAGCTGATCCACTGCTCCACGGTTAGGACAAAAAAAAATCAACTTTTTTCCTCCTGAATCAGAAGCTTGGCTATTGAGTGAAGTTTTCCTTACAAAACATCTTGTGTTTGCAAATTGTTTAAGTTTTGCATACTCTCAGAAATTATTTTCTCTAGTAGAAATATACAAGTTGTCATAGATATTTGCTTCTTGTGGTCTAACTCACTATCTACAAACTTCCAAAACTGATCTGAGTACAAACTAGTTTACAAGCCAAACTTTATAAAACATGATATACAAAATGAAAAGGAATAACAAATAAGTCCTGGTCCAGCTAAAACTAAAGTCCAAAATAATCCACAAACAGGCTACGCACCAAGAAGAAGAAAATCTTTATTAAACAAACAATAAAGCAAGCTCTTTCACATCAGTATGACGTCAAGTTGATGTGAAAGTGCATGTTTTATTGTTTGCTTAATAATGGATTTCTTCTTTGTGGTTCTTGGCCTGTTTGTGGATTTTTTTAAATTTTACATGAAGCTGTATAACACATTTAGGTATACTGTAAACATAATGTATGGCTGTTTTTGAAGCATGTTGCTTTTCTGAATAGTTTATAAGACATGTGAAACAAAACTGTAGATCACAGGATTTCTTCCTAAATCAGTAATACATAAAATACTGTTATAAGGAAAATAAAAGGTGCAATTTATATGCCCATATTATATTGCATTAAATTAAAGTATTATGACTAGTTTGTATTTTCACAAAAGCTAAAAACTAATTTGCACGCATGTGAGATAGAGGTCCTAAAAGTTCAGTGAATGACACAGTGATAAAAAGATGTATTAAGATACTGATGTCTGAAACCACAATATCTGTAACATATAACATGATGTCAGGCTGAGCCAATTTGTATTTATGCACGGTGAAGAATTTTCAATTAATAGGCATGTATCATTGCATTGTATGCATGCATTACTGAGAATTTTCCACATAATGACATGTGCTAGCCTCTTTCAAACTCTGTCTCTCTCTCACTGTCTCGCTCTCACACACACACACACACACACACACACACACACACACACACACACACACACACACACACACACACACACACATATGCCCTGGAAAAGTGTTTATGACTAAATAGTAACAAAACAGGAAGTATGTCAACAGAAATAATGGCAATGTTGTCACAAGAAAACAGTAAAAGAAAAATAAACTTTGCCCAAAAGCAGGAAAAAATGGGCTTCCCTTAGAGTGAGCAGTTTCAGAAACTAATAAAGACTGCTGTTACTATTAGTTTTGGTATTTGCAAATCTGATACGTACTGTATAAAGTAGTAGCAGATAATTTAGTGCTGTGTTTGAAAAAAAAGGCTCTTGCTAAATCAGCAGCTGCAACTGATCAGTTCCTCATTCAGCTTCATTGCAGAAACCACAAGGCCCCATGGTACTGCAGAAGCTCATGGCAAGACAGACAAAACATTAGAATGCTGTTGATGTTAAAGTCATACATACGAAACTCAGCAACTCACACACACACACACACACACACACACACACACACACACACACACACACACACACACACACACACACACACACACACACACACACACACACACACACACACACACACACACACCAAGTATGTGACTTGGGCCAGCATATTGGCATGGTATTTTTAAACTCTGCAAACAGATTTGTTAAAAATAACAAACGATTTTGCAATGCTTACACTTTTGCATATATATTATGAGGCAAGATTGAACAATTTAGAAAATGGATGGATGCATGTATGTATCTGTGTATGGATGGACGGATAATATTGAGTAAACCTTGTGTATATATTCTCATCTACCAGGTTAAAACTAAATATGCTTGTTTAACAAATATTCAGCATACATTTAGCTCACATTTATGATTTGTAGTTGCTTTTAGAGGCTCTTGTCAAGCAGTCATAAAGTATAGCATAATGTCCAAGAGAACACATATCTGTTTAGGTCTGTTTGAACAGAATCATTATCTAGAGATTTAATTTTATGCTTTTGGAGGAACATATACTATCAGGGTACTAAGTACATGAAGATAAAAGGGTCATGATGTTTAACAAAAGTGTTGTTATTTTTTACGTCACAAATCATTGTGCATTTTTAAGTAACTACTGACTATGCTGTTGTGAGCATTCATCAAAACACATTTACATACACACAGGCTTAACTGCTGCTTACATTTTGGTGGTGGTTGTTTGTTTGTAGTTATTCTAGCAGTATAGTTGAAAGCCAACAGACACTGAGCTTAGAGATTATATGCATATCATATCTTACCAACTCTTGCTGTAGTTGTCCAGAGTTATTCTCCTCTGTTTTCCTGAACAACATTGCAATGTTGTGCATCACAGCTAAAAACAAGTGTCAATGTGGACAGTTTAACAGTGATCTCATGTACTTTGCTTGAAATGTTAAAGTACTCTGTTATGTGTCTGATTAAATTTCCCTGTGATACACTATATGACTATTTTCTGCTTATATAGCTGGAGATTTTCTCTCCAATTCCTCACTGAAAAATAACCAATCCAAGTTTGGGTGACCTGAAATTTAGTAAGCATGTAAATAAATACACAAGCATATGCATATGCAAATGTACATGAACAAGCATATTTATATATGCATGCGCACACACAGAAACACACACACACGTGCGCGCACACACGCGCACACGCACACATGCACACACTCACACAAGACAAATATATCAGTGACCATGCATGCATAAAGAACCCAATCACAAAGTCTGAAGCAACTATCTTCAAACATTTCTGCATTTTCCCAAACCGCATTAGAATGAAAAGACATTAAATTATGCACTTGTCGGAACAACTATTTACTAATACAGCAGTCTGTGGCACATGCACTTCTGCATTACTTACTATTTAAGGGACATCATGGCTTTGTAACACTCTTTACAACCCATAATTTCTGGCATATCGAATTAAAGTGGAGTAGATTTTCTAATTCTGGCCATAGTAAAATGCTACAACAGATTTCACGTGTTTTGCTTCACAGCAAGATTGTCATGTTTTTAGACACGTCAGCTAACTAGTTAATATTTTGAAGATTACAAACTATTCCAGATACTCATTGTAGGTCTTAAGTGTCAACTTTTTTAGCCATTTTTTGATTCTGCCTTTTATTTTATTTTCTGTGACATCTGTAGTGATATAAGAACTTAGGAACCATACTAGGCAAACAATCACAGGAACTGTAAGATGCTTAGCCATGTAGACCTTTTAAGTAGACACATTTAAAAGTTCTTTCAAGCATTTACAAGTATTTAACAGTGCTCAAGTTCCAAACTGAGCAGGGATGTACATAATAACCCTGGTGTAAAGCTGTGGGTAAAGGTAGACAGAGTATTACTTTATTTGATCTGTAGTGGTAACTTATTTTCTAGGCTGGGAATACATTGAATGAGGACCCTCTCCCTCCACTAAGTCTTGTGTATTTGTTGGTGAGATTTAGGTCCTTAGTGAGGGTGTTTGTAGAGCCACTGTTTCCAATATTGGGACTCAATCTACTGCCTCATGGGTGAAAAACAGGAACTCTAACCACTGGACCATATGGAAAACCCTAAAGGAGTGGTTAATTCTCATACCGGGAGTCGAACCTGGGCCAACTGGGTGAAAAACAGGAATTCTAAATGCTAACATTTGCAATGTGTATATATGATTTCACTTTTGGAATTATTAATTGCAATTATTTAATTGAATAACACCCGATAAATACATCACCACTTTAATTCTCCAATTGATGAATGCCATTGTGGGTCTTCTTATCAATAATAGTACATTTAGTTTGAAAGCAACTCTGTATAAGTTGTAATGATTCTTATCAAGCCATTAGCCTTTCCTAAAATGTTATGAAATAGTTATGCTATGAGCAGTCTGTACTGTCAGTTGCTGAAATGCACAGTTTTCACCTTTAGACATTTATACATCTACTCCTCAGCATTCTTCAGTTCCTGACAGCCTTTGGCACAATTTTTTTTCAGATGTCTGCTATCTCAATTCCAGTCATTCAGAAATTCTAGTCCAGGCAACTCTGCTACATAGTGTATTCACCATTAAGAAAAAGACTCAGCAAGAATGGTGTCATCATTTCTCAGTGGTTGCAATTCATATAACTGCCTACAGTGAAGATCAAATCAAGGCCCAGAATCCTAACAGTTATTCATGAAGATGAAGTGAGACTTCCCATAACTGTTTCACTTTGTACAATGCATCTTTTTTTGCCATGACTGACCTTGTCGCTGTTAATTTGACATATAACTAGTGTTGTTGTGTCTTTCGGCTTTTCCCGGTTAGGGGTCGCCACAGCGGAACTCCGGTTTGCTAATGATTGGCAGTAGATTTTTACGTGCCAAGTTGCCAGCCCTGATGCATAACCTTCAACGAAGGTACGCCCATTCACGCATGTCTCCAGACAGAAGACACTCTAGCTGAGAATTGAATGGGACAACGTCTTACTGTGAGGCACCAGCGCTACCGCAGCACCACCACAGCAGTCATATAACTAGTGTAAAATGTGTTAATAAAATATAATTTCTTCATATGAGACACACAGTTATGCAGTTGACTATTATTTAGTATTTTAATTTGTTTGCCCAGTAAATGGATTTATACTTTAAACGGACTTTGTTCAGTCATGAACAAGAAGATATTGAATAAAATACAGAACACTGAATTACATATAGTAATACAAGTAATGTAAGCATGATAGCCATTATGACAGTTCAACAAAACAGTATAAAGACATCTGAACATATATGTATGTGGTTGACAGCAGTATAGAATTCATGAGGAATGGCAATATTGATTAGTACAGCTAGAGATAAAATAACCAAACCAAGAATGGAGGAATTTTACTTCAGGTGATATTTTAGAATAGAAAGTTGTCATAATTTCAAGACTGATGTAGAGCCAATGATGAAACCCAGATAGATTTTAATGTTGACTGGTACAAGATGAGAGGGTGAAACTACTCACAAAGATCCATAAAGGATCTGTTTCAAAAACACTTGGCAACCTACTGAATGACTAATGTTGAGTTAGGACAGGATGTGTAGAAGACATCTGTTGGAGAGAATCAAATGTCTTAGAACTGCAGAAATTGCTCCATTTAAAATGATATCACTAAGGTTATGGCAAATATGTGCATTTAAAGCCAGCATCTCAGTGAAAGTGTTATGGTATTTCTTAATAAACCCGAGTTCGCAGATGAAATGTTATTTAAGTTGAGTGGAGAAAACTGTGTCCCTGAGGCCTAACAGTGGTAAAATAGAGATGTAGACTTAAAATAGCAAATTGGCAGCATGCCAGCATAAGGTTTGAGAGAGGGATTATAGTAACACTTTTCAGAGAGAGACAGAGAAAGGAGATGTAGAAATGTGCTAATATCTGAAGTTAGGAGAGAAACTAAAGTATCATGTTTTCAAGAAATTTGTGAAGAGTCTATCTAATCCATACAGTACTTTATGTGGGATCTAAGCAGATTTCCTTTAGTGCAATATTAGTTCACCTGAAAGCAGGGGCACAATCATTGAGCAGTTGATTGGCAGATGTGAGAAAGACCAGGGAATGAATGGAAGAGAAAGTGATTTATAAAGTCTATAGCATTGCCTTTGCTTCCATTAACTGATCAGAATTATTCACTCAGAGGTTATGTAGGATACTAAAGTAAGTACCTTGCTTACTTCTGAATTAATGAAATTCTGTTTGCTTAAAAAGCTATTTAAAAGAGTTACTGATTATGGCAAATATAAAGCCAGTATTCCTGGGTTCAGCTTTTGTATACTGCTGCCAGACAGTACCTCTGTCAGTTGCTGAAATGCACAGTCAGGGGTGACTTGAAATTTTTATGTTTTTGTCCTACTCCCTTGAGCAAGTGCATTGACAACTCCTGGATGGGTCATACAATGAGGGTTTACATTTCACCACTCCTCACTTCTGCAAGGGGTTGATGCTAGCAGGATTATCCCACCAATCACCCATTCTTCATCCTTCCCTGAGCATGTGCAAATGGTTCTCAGAATATTCTTAGTTCATAGGTATGGTAAGTATTAGGCTAGCTGACCTTGTAGGCCATTTTAACCCTAGCCAATTTCCCTTGATGAGAATCAAATTCTGTACCTCTTGTGTGTGAGGCAAACACCTTAGCTATCATGTCAAACCCCAACCAATTGTGCCCAGAAGATATTTTTTTCCTGTTACGAAGTACCACTTGTTTAGCACTCACTACTTTTAGACTGACATCTGGACTGCAACTCTGTGGACAGCTTCAAAAGGACTTTGAAGACCTATTTGTTCAAAATGCATTTTATAGTTCTTAGTATATTGGCTTTTTTAACTCAGTGCTGTTCAGCTCTTATTTTATTTATTATTCATTTTCTCAAACCTGCTTTATCCTATTCAAAGTCACTAGAGAGCAAGAGTCTATTTAAGTAAACCATGGATATTGTGAAAACCTGTGAAGATTCACGAAGGACATGCAAACTCAGAACAGAAGATATCCCAGAATGAGGAACCAGGGACTGTGAGTCGACAAAGCTAACCTGTGCACTATTGTGCCACTTTATTTTAATAGATAACAGTGCTATATATTTACTTTTTGCAATGTACATTTGTGAAATATTTGTGTTTAAGAATGGAAAATAATTTACCTGAGTGACTGATCAGTGCCATGGCTTAATGTTTAAGGCTTTTGTCTCCAAGCTATAGGGAATATGGTGCAGTTCTGATATTTGGTTCTGTTGGTGTGATTTGCATGGGCTTTCTCTATCTGCTCTAATCTGGATGCTTGTCTAGCCATACATGTTGCATTTATCCTTGCCTTTGTGGCCTACATCATGCAAAAAGAGTCAGAGAAAGACCACTTAATGTACCTGGGCTAACGATTTAGAAACTTTAAGTCATTTGAATAAACTGATCAACAAGCCTACATGCACAAAATATACACCATTTTTTCTACATGCTTAGTTGTCTGTGTCTCCTCATACTACAGCCTCTCCATTCCCTAAACTATTTTGGTACCTCTATGTTGTACCATTTACTTCATTTCAGTTTCACATTTTCTTTGCAGCTACTAGAAATGGGCAACTAACTCTACATTTGGATTTACTAATAATATGTGCAATAGAAGGATGGCCTCAACAGCTCTGAAATCCACCCCAACCCTATAAATATGTACCCTAGCCTCCTCTTGGCCTTCTCTACTCCTTTTAATTAGCATAGAAACATTCAGTCTAAGTGTGAATATGATCACATTCAGAGGGGTACCATTTAAAATTCAGAGGACCACAACTACAATTCTCATAGTAGCAGGACTAAAAGTGTGAATCAAGGAGAACATATGCTAAGTTTAAGATTGCAATATGGCATAGTATTCCCCTTACTCCAGGGTACTTCGATCTTAGCGTTAGCATATATAAGTAGCAGGAGTGCATGGGAGTGAAGTCTCCCTGTGCAAATAGTATAATAGTGTAATGCCATATTTCAGAAGCCATTGTTTTTATCTGAATCACAGTTTAGTTTTAGAAGTGTTGAGACATGTAAGATCAGATCTCATACTTCCAATAGGAAGCTTAAGGATAGTTTACTTTCTTGTTGTGTTCCTCAGTCTTCAGTCCTTTTTCCATCACTGACCGGTTACATCCCCCATCCTTACCCTCTATGTTTTCACCAACACCGATAATCTTAATACAAGGGCATTCAATAAAAATTGCAAAGGAGGGTAATAAGAACTTTGCACCATCAATAACTTTGATAACCACTTACTGGGAGTTATTATACTACTTCTGTGACCCAAGAGAAAACTGAAGAATGCTATAATGACACAGGGAAACTAGTAATCAAACAAATGCAGTCATGGGTGACCTCAGCTGCCCTGCATCTGATTAACAGAAATACACCTACCACCTTCTTGATGTCATTAGTATTAATTGGAAAATTGGTGAAAAATCCAACAAGAGGAAAAAACATTCTAGATAAATCGTTGATCACAACAGTAGTAATCTGCTCATCCCCTACTGTCGTACTTTTCCTTTTTAAATCAGATCACTGTAGTGGTATTCCCCCCCCCCCCAAAAAAAAAGGCTAAAGCCATATGTAATGCCTTCTCATTTGGATAGTTTTCCATTAGTGACTGCCCCCAAATGAATACTGTCTTTACCAACACTCACTGGGATCATGCCCTAAATGCACCCTGTGTGTCTTCATCTATAAAAAGGATGATGTGCCTGCAGTCTGCCATGCAAGCTTTAAGAAATTTTAAAGAATTTTAGAGTTATGATCAGTTCTCAATGAATATTTCATGATGGTGTAGTGTGTTTATATATACCTGAATCGTTGGAGTTTTTAGAATTTTACATTCAGTATTATATTTTTGCTTAGAAATTTGCACACACATAAAAGAAGTTTCAAAAATGAGTAATTATTTTGAGGAAAAATGCTTGCATGTAGCTAAATAAGAAGCAATGGACTGATGATTCAAAAAAGATGCCTGCTTATGTGTAGGTAAGCAAAATGGTCAGCTATGCTCCATAGAGCTAGTGGTCACTAAATAGAAACATCTCTCTGCTTAGTACCAAACTTGGGCAAAACTTAAGTATTCAAAAGGCTGTTTATGATTCAGAAAATGTTTACTACTACTCTCACATCTGAGAGTCAGAATTCCATGCTGAAAATATTGGTGACCAATCTTAATGTCTGTAGACCGTGCATACCAAAGCACTGCAATATGTTGCTGGAATTGCTTTGTGTAGCTACAGCGTGTCTTACAAGTAAATTTCTTCCCTTACTAAAATTCTGTGCTCTGTAAAATATTTCTTCATATTTCTCTTTATTTATTAGTTCACTAGCTATCTAACAGACAACAATCAGTTAGATGGAACTCCTCCCTCTTTTACTGTCTCCATAACCCCACTGGTGTTCCCCAGGGTTCAGTACTAGGGCCTCTCATATTTAGTATATTTATCAATAATCTACACTCTTTGCTTAATCTTGGCTCTGTTATACAATATGCAGATGATTCAGCTATCATCTGTTCAGCCAACTCACTACCTGACCTCCAACAGCCTACACAACTTCCCTTCACTTCCATAGGAAAATGGCTTTACAAGAGTCACCTGTTACTCAACCCAAACAAAACCAAACTAATTCTATTCACCTTTAAGAAAAAAAGCCCTCATAAATAAAAAACATTTCACTATACTCTCTCAGAACAAAACAGTTGTTGAAGTAGTATCCTGCACCAAATTATTAGGGGCAATTATAGATGAAAACCTAAAATTTGACCTACATATTCAGCACAATATCAAAAAAACTCACCAAAAGCTGGCATTCTGTACAGACATAAACACTTTGTAAGTCTCTCCATTAATAAAAAAAAAAACATTGCCATCACATACCTATTACCCTCCCTAACCCATGGAGCTCCATTACTCACTAATTTACTTTCTGCCCAACAGTCAAAATTAGAAATATGTTATTACAATATGTTACAATATGTTATTAGAAACATAATTACAAACTTGATAAGTTTGCCACCAATGCCTCATATTTCACCTACCAAAAGTGCTACACTCTCTTAAGTGTCTTGAATTACCAAATTATATTTCCTACATACAATTAACAACCACTCACAAATTAGTAAACAAACCTTCTGACTGTCCTGCTCTCACCTCACTTTTCAGTAACTATATACCCAAAAGGTCCCTTAGATCTGAAAATCAACATCTTCTACAAGTATACAAACCCAACCTACCTGCAGGCCAACTTCTATATTCTTAGTTGGTAGCCAAAATCTGGAATTCTCTTCCCTTATCACTTAGATCTAATCCAAACCTTGCAGCCTTTAAAACGTCCGTACATACTTCTCCTCCATATGGAGATGCAATTGTACCTTACCTCCAACGTTTATGTTCTGACCACATCCACTTCCATATCTTCTCTATCATTCCTTCATTTTATATTCTGTTTGATCTCTCTGTTTTTAGCTATTAACAATTGTACAAAGTTTATAAACTGCTTGTTGTGTCAATTTCCAGATGCTTAATGCCTCTGTGAATCTCACCAAAATGTCAAATAATCAGATTTATCTAATACTCTTTTGAGTTAACTTGCTTGATATTGTATTTACTTTGTACAATCGTATTTAATTGTTCATGCTTGTTATATTTAGTTGTCTGTTGAGCTTTTATCATAAGGTCTCCACTGAAAATGGACTCTTTATGGCCCAGTGGATTATCCCGGTAAACAAACAGATAAATACATAAATAAGTACAGCTGCTACTCTCTGTTTATTTTACTATGCAATATACTGCTTTCCATACATCAAACTGGAAAGCATAGCCTAGCAAGGCACCAGATATCTTTGGGAAATACAGTTTCTTGGGGCAATTATTCCTAACTTTACCATGAAGAGATGAAAAATAAATGGAGCAATAATGCAGAACATATAACTGAATTTTCAGCCAGGGATTTTCCATTCCTATAAGTTCTTACCTTGCTAAAATTATGTGTTCTGTAGAATATTTCCTCATATTTCTCTTCTAACAATTAATACTACTGCAGATGCATCACTTCCACACATTGTTTTTAAACATGTTATTTCTGATATTTCAGAATCAGTTAAGATTCTAAATGTTTTGCTGTAGAAGCTACAGCTGCTATTACAACCGTACAGCCACATCAGACTGTGGACTCCAAACTGGATAGACCCAGGTCCATGTGTTCCTCAGTTCTACCAACTATTAACTAGAAAGTTGGCCAAAGTTAGTGCATAGGATCAAGACAGAAAGTATTGAATAACCTCCTCCTTCTCTTCTGAGACAGAACATCAAGGAATTCTGTGAAAGACGGAAACATTAGGTATACCTCTTTACCCCATAAACAGCTTTCTTTTCCTTAGCATGCATTTACTGAAGGATATGAAGTGTGAAACTCAAGTGTATGGCATTAAGGACTAACTGTAATCATACATGTATTACATGAGCATGGGAAAAAGAGACATCATGCATATTGTGACAACAGGAACATGTATGGGGTATGTGGTGTATGTGTGTTTTACAGTGTGCTTTTATGTGTGTGAGAGTGGTTGAGGGGGGAGGCATGTCTGTGCATGATGTGGCTGCCATAGTTAACTACCACAGAAGTGCTGATCTGCACTTCACTATAGTTAACTGTGATTTATAGATATGCAAACTAGCCAATAATGAGGTCATTCCGCATTGCGGCTAATATGTCTATGAATCACACAATACAGCATCTTGGTAACAGGGCCTTTTCAGCGTGAGCACAATGGCCCATAGTAGATATCTTAATGAATCCCTGGGATGGAATAAAATCTCCTCTTTGCTTACAGCAAGAATAAAGATATTCCTTTTTGGTGGAGGCGAAAATTGTCTTGCAAGCAAATAAATTACTTGAACAGACTGAGGAAATGGAATGAAGTTCGCCAATATGCTTGATCTTAAAGTTGCACCAGTTTAAACAAAAATATATTGAAGTATGGAAAAAAGAACAACTAAGGAATATGTATGGACCGGAAATCTTAATGCTGGATATGTTATATATTAAAACATCTAAGAAAATGGTGAAGCTTTAGAAAGCTACAGAATGGAAAGGAGAATGAGCTAAGGGAAAATGAGTTGCATAATGATCATTTATATTCACAATAATATTGCCATAATTATTAAAAGAAAGTATGATGTCATTAATGGCATACATCAGCCTTCTAAGTTCATATGAAATGCAATATTATGTCTGGCATTTTTAATGTATTGAATGGGAATTGACAAGTGAGTTATGGACTCCAAATTTTGAAGGTCATGCATGTGATGATGTGAGGTATTTCCAGCTATGCTATGCCAGGAGAAGTAGGACAGTGGATGTGTAACATATGCCAGCACAGCTAGCTCAAATTTTGTAAAGATTTATATGTCATTTGTATATCAAACTGATTTGTACAGATGCTTGTATTGAAAAATGTATTTGTAAAGCTGCTTGTGTGAAAAATGTAGCAACAGTGTGTCCTGCTGGACAGAAAAAGAAATATACATGTATTATTGTAATTGTTTAAATGCATATGTTTTAACAGAGGTTACTGGAAGAGAAGAGGTTAATCTCAAACTTTGAAAATAGTTTGAAATGAAATTACCTTACTTAGGCCATATACATTGTAGCTTACAATTCTCAATGCAGCCAGAGATAAAAAGTCTGTACTAGGAAGCTTCCTGCATTGTCTTTGGGGTGGACTAATTGCTACTCTGGAAGGGTGGAGGTTTGAAATTGTTTTATGACTTCCAGGAGCTGCAACAGATCTTAGCTGTGTTATTTTTAGTATTTCCTGTGATATGAAACTCTGGTATTTATTGTAAATAGATATTTATTATTTTCATGTTTTTTATTATTTATTATTAAATATATTTAAACTTTTCATTGTGGCTGGTCTTTTAGATAATATTTTAATCTCTGAGAATACTTATATATATTTGGTTGGGTCCCCTTCAGAAACCCAGGCATTTACTTACCTGACTTTTAAAGTGCCGAGACAAAAAGGCCGACGACCGCACAACACCTACCCCCTGGAACACCGACTTTCCACTCCAGGTAAGTAACTGCTTGGCCATCCTGTTGAACTTTGTCCCTTACTCCTGCAGTAGTGCGATCTTGGATTTGGTATATTTAGTTAGGGGGTATGGAGGGCTTTCTTCAGTTTAAGCTTTTGTTTAGGATGTCCAGGAGGTTACTTACCTAGAGTGGTAAGTGTGGATTCTGGGACGTCGGTGTGCTGGTGCTGTCATCCTTTTCATTTTGGTGTTATGAGTTTTAGGTAAGTGAAATTTCATTCTTGTAAAGTAGACCTATTTGGGGACAGCTCTGGCCACTTCTGAAAGCCTTACCGCATTGGCCAAACACTATCATTTGTATCACTATTAATTTCAGTCAGTATAATTGGCTATGCTTGCAAGAGCCTTACAGTAGCTGGCTTTGGAGTGTCTGGTGGTAGTGTAACTACCTTATAGTCTGGGAAGAAAGGAGCATAGCTAGTAAATATATGCCACCCTTTCCCAGGTGTGTTTGTGTGTGTGTGAAAATCAAATCTCAAAGAGTGTCTGTGTGTCAGCTGCTTGGAGCAGGGGCACAAAGCACTGGTTTCACAGAGATAGTGTTGGAGAACTGGGATTGGATGCTCAGCTGAGGTCTCAACTCTATAGCTGTGCCAGTGGGGGAGTCTTATTGGGGACCTGGAGGGAGACGAATAGAGAAACCCACACCCTGGACTGAGTGTGTTCCCTTTGTGTTCTTAAGGGAAATTGTGCTTGATGCAGAGAGCTACATCTGGAAATACTGGGTGTATTCATTTTTGTTCCAAGTGAATGTTCCTCTCCAGTGTCAGTGATAAGGATTCAGCCTCCTTGATTACTGGCATAAATTGGGAACATCAGAAAGAAAACAAGTGTTGCATTTTGAATTGGTCATATACCTTTGGAGGGAGGGTGCAGAGCTTGATTTCTTTTTAGCACCTTTAATGCATGCTATTTATACCATCCCTGGTGTCAGAGGTAAAGAGTTATCCCTGGTGGCTAGTCTTCCCCTCCCACCCCTATGTACTGTTAAGGCTAGTAACTAAGTAATCACTCTAGCTAGTGCTGCCCCAACCTCTAAATGCAATTAAGGCTCACAGTTAAGTATTATCCTTTGTGGCTAGTGATTCTCTCCACACCTAAGTGCTATTAAGGCATGTAGCTAAAGAGTTATCCCAGGTGACTAGTGGACTCCCATTCTAAGCTATCTTGCAATGTTTTTTTTTTGTTTTTTATTAAGTGCCTTTAAGACATGCTACATAGAGTATCCTTGATGGCTAGTGGATCTCCATCCACTAAGTGCCATTGATACACAATGGTATGTGTAATCCCTGGTATTTAGTGTTTCCTCCAACATAATGTTGCAAGTTTTTCTCATAATCTAGGGGACCATAAAGGTATGTCAACCCCCAACCCACCCACAAACATATACAAACATTCAGTTAATATACACAGACACATAGGATCATAGGATCATAGCAGGTTACTAGGCTATCGACCTGTAGGTGATTTCAAGTCTAGCCATTTCATCCCAATGTAATACCATAGATACTCTAGTCAATACCCAGGATTGTATGTAGTAATGACTGCCTATGTCCAGAAGGGTTGTAGGCACTATCCCTGGTAAGAATTAATGGTGCCCCATCCACTCGTCCAGGTTCCTTTTGAACAGTGTCATAGAGGTCCTCTGCTTCATGTGAATTGGCAGCCTATTCCAAAGATGTGACAGTCACTGGGAGACAAATCTTTCCCTCCAGCATGTCTTCTTCAGGTCACAGGCCATATTTAGGTCCCTGAAATGGATAGCTCTAGTCCTGTTTGATTTACTGATGTGCAGCAGATTCATTAGGGCTGGGTCAGAGATTGCTCTGTAAGCCAGGCATAAGTCTCCCCTAAGAAGTATATACAATACAGAGTATAGTGACAGGGACTTTAGTCAGTCTGTGTAAGGCACTTGCTGGAGTCCCTTGAACTTCTTTGTTAGAAACCTTGAGGTCTCTCCAATTGCTGTAGGTGATTTGTACAGTACATGCCAAAAGGGGCATTATACTCAATTATGGGCCTGATTAGTGATGAGTATAGAGGGAGTTTAAACCTCCTTTGCCCTAGAGGTGATGATTTGGTTAATCAAGTGTGCTATGTAGAAGGCCTTCCTTACTACATTAGACACATGGTGGTCAAAGTTAAGGTTGCAGTTTACTTGTGATCCCAGATCCCTTACCACTTCATTGGTACATAGGGTATTGCTGTTAATTTGATAGTGTGAAGAGATATTGTTTTTACTGAGGGGAATGACAATGCATTTCTTTGCATTCATTTTGAGGCCATGACTAAGACACCAGTCAATTGTCTGCGTAAGACCCTCCTGAAGTTTACTAACACACACACACACACACACACACACACACACACACACACACACACACACACACACACACACAGACACACACACACACACACACACACACACACACACACACACGCACACACACACACACACACACACACACACACACACACACACACACACACACACACACACACACACACACACACACACCTGCCGTAATCCTTTACAAAACCCATACTGTGACCTCCCAAGCATACACACACATGCACACACACACACACACACACACACACACACACACACACACACACACACACACACACACACACACACACACACAGCCCCCCCCACATATACACACTCATATCTACCCAACACTACCTGTCCACTAAACTCTCCTGCATTTAATACCACCAAGACTGATGAACATGAGTTTTTAGCCATGTTTATTAACATGAGTGGTCAGAAGCAGCCACGTTAACTTACTCAGGTGAATGAGTTTCTGATTCATTCAGCTACATAAATGACTTATTGAAGGCAGTTCTGAGGGAGAGCACATGGCTAATTAGCATATGCTTCTCTCCATGGAATGCTCATTAACATTTAACATGGTTGCAGAGACAGCCCAACATAGTGCTGATTATCTTTGTTCTAAGGTGCAATGGTAAATTGTTTATGAATGAAGAAATGGTATGCAGGGTATACCTCATGTACACATTGCAGTAAATTTTATGAATTTAGACTAAACATGTCTGTCAATTATTGAAAAATTTGCTTTTTTTCTTTTGTTTCTTTTGCCTTAAAGATGCTAAAAATGAATCAATCTCTGCACCATTCCACCAAGGGTATATGAACAATTTAAAATGCAACTGGTTTGCCTGACCTTTAAAATATTGAGTCCATAACTCAGTTGCCAATTTCCATTCAACACATTAAGCAAGTAGTGTCTAAAAAGAAGGATGAAATATAAAATACCAGACATAAAATATCGCATTTCATATTAATTTAGAAGGATGATATATGCCATTAGTAATATTGTACTTTGTTTTAATTGTCAAGCGATATACCAATTACGAAGTAGTATATTTAGTTAACTTAGGTTTCATGTATAGGTCTAAGTAAATTTTAGTAGCAGCAATAGCATGTTAAGTAAGTTGCTGAAGAGTCTTGTAGTATTTTTTTCTTTTTTTTTCAAAAAAGAACACATTAGGAGCTGTTGTATACATGACTGATTAAGTGACAAGTTTAATTAAGGTCATTAGTAGTTACTAGGTATGCAGTCTGGAAGACAATTGAGGAACATAGCACAATTTCCCAATTGCCCCAGAGGACTGTCTGATTAATGATTCAAACCCCAGGTAACAGGAAGTAGCTCATTAACAGCTTGTAGTCTTATTTCATTGTCCCAACTGCCAGATATTTTTATTAAAGTAAGAAATGTTCATTGTTAGTTTACTAAAAAGTGTTCTTTTTGTTTAGGATAGGGACTATGCTATTTACCAAGTAAAATGGTCAGAAGACATAAGAGTGGAAATTCAATAAGTTTGGATTAGAGTAATTATAGTATAACTATGCAAAATTGTATTCAAATAATAGGTGAAATAAAACAGTTTATTAAATATGAAAAAAACTTAGGGCAATTTCTCTTAATGTAAATGGATTAAAAAAAAGACAATCATGGAATTATTTAAGACTGAATGGTGGTGAAATTATGTTTTTGCAAGAAACACAATTATTAGAAAAAGAGTCACAATAATTAGGAAATATAAAGTGTAGACTATAAGGTTACTGTTATGTGTCATTTAAAGGGAAAATGAGAGGAGCAGCAATTGTGTGGGAAAATCTGCTATCATGTCAAAAGTTATTGGAAAAATAGATTATATTAAAGGTATATATATTCAATAGTAACTACTGAACATCAGGAAAAACATTTTTATAGTAGCAGATTTCTATTGGATACTCACCATTGGCGCTAAAGTAGCTAAAAACATCTGGAGATGCTATTAACTAATCTCAAAGAAGTTTAATTCTAACTGTAGATTTTAATTGTTTAATGAATGAATCATATAGTTCAGCAAAAACTAAACCAGAAAATTGCTGCATTGGCAAAAATATTAAAACAATGCTAAGACAATATCAATCTTAAAGTAATGGGATTGTTTGCTTAGAAAGACTTGTTGTTTTCACTTATTAATTTACTTTTCTTACTCAGCAAATAACTGATAGGGTATACATTTCAACTGATTTACAAAATAAAATCAAAAAGTTAAAAATTATACTCTGTCCATTATCTGATCATAACACAATATGTTTTAGTATCTTTATGAATATTAGGTACTTCACCATTTTTACAAGAACTCCAGTATATATTATCAAATTAAATGCATTTAAGGAATATTAAAAAATAGAACATTACTTACATCTTAATGATAGTGGAGAAGTAAAATAAATTATTCAAAGGAATTTCTTTAAAGTATGTGTAAATGAAATTTAAAAAATGGAATAATAAAAATAAAGCAACAGGATTTAGAATTAATGGAAATTCAAGATAAATTTCATAAAGCTAAACTGGGGCATCATGAAGGTGATGCTAACATGTTTAAGTACAACAAACCATTAACTAGAATATCAAAAAAATATTAAATCCTAAAACTGAAATAACTTTGGAAAATATTAAACTTCAGTCTTATATAATGTTCCCTCAATATTTAAATAGATTAGGAAGCAGAAATAAAATGTAAAAGGAAATCAAACACCATGTTAAAACAAAACTCAAAGAAACTTGAGATACTGACAATTTAGAACACCATTACAGAATGTTATGAAAAACTAACAGAAAATCAGTTAATAGATAAAATCATTATAGAGTATTTACATAATAACACAAATATTAAATTAAATGATATGGAAAGAGGCAAACTTGAAAAGCCAATTACATTGGCAGAAACTAAGACCCAGATAAAAAAAAAATCAAATTGGGCAAAGCACCAAAGACTGGATCATATTATTCATGAGTTATCCCATGAAAAAACATTTTCCATGATTTGCAGAATTTTCTTGTTAATACAATCTTAGAATAAAATCCAATCTTCCTGGAAATATTTATTTATTGGTATCATCTATTTTGAAACAGGGGAAAATAAAAAAAATCATATCTTTGTTTAGATTTATAGCCTTACTAAAACTTATTATAACTGCAGTGGTGGTGCTGCGGTAGCGTTGTCACCTCACAGTTAGACGTTGCCCGTTCGATTCTCAGTTAGAGCGTCTTCTGTGTGGCGACATGCGTGAATGGGCGTTCCTTCGTTGAAGGTTGTGCATTAGGCCTGGCAAGCCAGCACGTAAAATTCTACTGCCAATCATTAGCGGACCGGAGTTCCGCTGTGGCGACCCCTAACCGGGAAAAGCCGAAAGACACAAACAAACAAACAAACTAAAACTTATTATAAAATATTCACTTTATTATGACAAATACATGAAAAGATATGATAGATTACATTATTAACAAATATCAAACAGGATTTATAGTCAATAAAATGACTTTTGTTAACACTAAAATAATAATTACACAAATGAATTATGCTAATATCAAAAGTGTAAGCCGGTAGCAATTAGTCTTGACATTGAAAAGCATTTCACATGGAAAGTCAGAATTTTTTATTTACCACATTGAGATCATATGCATTGGCCAAAGGCTTCATAAATTTAATACAAAGTTTATGCAAGGATTCTAAAACACATCTTAAAATAGGCCCTTTTCCTTCTCAATCTGTTAACTTAATAAGAGGAACAAAACTATGTTGCCCAGTGTCTCCACTCATGTTTGCTTTAATGATAGAGTCTTTTGCTAATTCTATTAGAAACAATTAAATTATGGAATGATTTTTGATTTCTGTTAACTATAGTTCTAAAATCCAGTTAGCTGTGGATGATAGTTATTTACAATTTGAGATGTTAATAAATCAATCCATGCATTTGATTAGTCTTTAAAGTGATTCCGGGATGCATCATTATTAAGATTTAATGAGCACAAAAGAGAAGCAAATATTTTACACCAAGAAATTAACTGTAGAAATAAGGAAGACATGTAGGTACACCTGGGATAAAACTGAAATAAAATATTTAGGTATTAAGATCTCAGCAAACATTGATGATATCATACAAATATCAATAGAATAGAAGATATGCAGATAAATATAAAGGAAAAGTATAAATTTAGCAATTCACTGATTACCCAAAAAGTTTTATAGAGAATTCCAAAACAAAGCAAAAGAATAGAAACACCACCAAAAAAGAAGATATAGACACATGTTGGAGAAACATATATGAAGACCCATGGAATATAACAAAGATGTTGAATGGAAAGAAGTAGTAAAAGAAACAGTAGGAAGTTCAAATGTACAGGATATGAAATGGAATGAAGTAATAGGCAGAGAAACTGAAACACAATTAAGAAAAGCTCCTAAGGCCCAGATGCAGTACTTAATGTCTAACTAAAAGTATTAACATCTTTTCATGAAGATTTAACCCTAATTAAGAATTACTTATATGCACATCCCAAACAGACACCAACTTTGTTAACAAGAACAATAATACTCCTCCTTAAGAGTAAACCTGCAAGGTATCCTAAAAACTACAGACCAATACCTTGCCTTCTAATGATGTATAAACTGTATACTGGAACTGATGCTGACAGAGTTTATAGTCATTTAGAAGAAAATTTAATCATGGCACTAGAACAAAAGGGTAATAAAAGAAAGTCACATGGAACAAAGGATAATTTGTTATTAAAGTCATAATGACAATTGTAAAAATGGGAAAAATGTAAGTATGGCATGGATAGATTACAAAAAAGCATTTGACAGGGATATTTCAGAGTGACTCCTTGTCACCATCACTCTTTTGTCTTGTCCTTAACCCATTAAGCTATCTACTTAACAGGTTAAGTCATGGTTACTATTTGCCTTCCAGAAAGCAACAAAGTGTAAAGACCTCTCATTTTCTTTTTGTGGATGATTTAAAATTGTATAGTTCATTAGATTAGGGACTAAACGCATAACTGGAAGTGATCAAAACTTTCTTAGATGATATAAGAATGTCATTTGGTCTTGATAAATGTACAAAAGCAACAATTAAAGCAGGAAAGCTGCAGTATCAAGAAAATATGAGTCTGGTACAGGAATGTGATATAAAGGAACTTGAACAAGAAGGAGTGTATAAATATTTGGAATTGATGAAGGACTGACAACAAAACATGAACAAATGCAATCACAATTCAGTAAGGAATATTTTAGAAGGGTCTATATTAGATAATCAAACTTTCAAAAGTTTGAGTGACATATGGTCGACACCATATGATCAAACTTTTAAAAGTTCGAAAAGCTAATAAAAAAAAAATAAACTACACAAATAACCTACCTGAATGTTTTAAGCAGGGGGCAAGCTACCCTGCACCCCCACACCCCACCCCCCACATTCTTCAAATATACAAACTCTGATATCACACTACAGTGCAAAAAGGGAAATCTTTCCATTACGCGCTGTACAGAGATCTCCATTAAAACGTTCTAACTTTCAAAAATTCGATCATATGGTGTCAACCATATGACAGTCGAACTTTTGAAAGTTCAATCATCCAGTATAGACCCTTATAGAAGACTAAAATTAATACTGAAAATAGCCCATCTTGGAACAAAATCCAAGCTATAAACCAATTTGCTCTTCCTGTTCTATCTTACAGTTTGGGGTGATTGACTACCCTCAAAAGGTATTGGATTAGTTGGCAGGAAAACATGCTTATCAAATGTTTTATAAAAATCAGTGTATACCAAGATTATATATTGCTCATTCTGAAGGAGGTATGGGCCTTCTCAAAATTGATTACATGTATAGATCTGCAATCATAGGACTGCATACATATCTGCTGATCTCACCATATCCAAACATAGTGAAAGTTTTAAAACATGCGGAGAACAAATCTAAGATTACTTACCTGCTTAGTTTAGCAGAAGCATATCGGTGTGAAGTGAGAATGGAAACCAAACCACAAGTAGACAAAAAACAGGCAGCAAACTGAATCTTCCAAAACAAAAGGAAGAATTTAAAGAGAAAGATGAGATGAGAAGGCAAGAAATGTGGAAAAGACATAAAGTTTCAAGTACAGAAAACACATGGAACAGCCTCATATTGATTAGGATTTCACACGGGAATGGTTAAGGAGAGGTGAATTTAAACAAAAAGATGAAAGGTTAAGATTAGTGGACCAGGATAGTGACTATATACATGCTGGTTTGCAATGTTCATTGAACATGTGGGAGAAACAGACAAATGTAGGTTGTGTAAAACAGAACTGGAAACAGTCATCCTGTTGCTGGGTGTGATACACTAATGGCAGAGGGCTGTATACTGAAAGGCATAATAATGTTACAAGACTGTTGCATTGGGGATTGTGCAAACATTATGATATTGAAGTAGATGAGAAGCATTGGAAACATTAACCACAAAACATTATAGAGAATGATGAAGTGTATATTACATGAAATTACCCATTAACAACAGTTCAAAAAATAGATGTGAGAGAACCAGATATAGCAGTTCATGAAAAGAAGAATGAAGTAGCATTATTTGTTGAAATTGCTATAACCAGTGATAACAGTGTCTTATCTATAGAACAACACAAAGTCATAAAATACCAGATTTTGTAGGAAGAAATGAGGGCAATGTGGAAGGATACCCAGATAGTTCAATAATAGTGGGAGCAATGGATCTCATAAAAAAGAAGAATTTACAGTCGTATTTAGATGTGCTACCGATTCATGTAACTCCATAGTAATTGCAGACGGAATCAGTTCTGGGCATGTTGTTGGTGCTGCAAAGAGCACTTTTGGCTAACATCAAAGATTGAAACAATACTAACTTCATGAACTTTAATCATACTTCGACTTTGTAATGGGATCCATGCCTGTCATGATATTAGAAACCTGAAAGACTTCGAGAAATTAAATTGCATAAATTTGAATATCATAATAGAATCAATCAATCAATCAATTAACAATAAAATGGAATAATATAATTTTATCTTTTGAAGAAAGACTAAAATTAATAAAGACGATAATTTTACCTGAAATATAATGCATTCTGCAACCTGTTTTGTTAGTATCAGATAAAAAGTTAGTAAAAAAACATAAAATATTGCTTTAATTTTTATGGTATTCAACAAAACCTAAAATTACATTTGTCAGTGATATAAGATCTTGGGAGAAAGAGGTATTGGGTTCTCTGATGTAGAAACTTATGCAACAGCCTCCACATTTAAACCTTTAGTAAACTGGTTAGATGAAGTATCAAAAGGACAGTGAAAAATAATTAGTGAAGAAATAATTAGATGTTTGCAGAAAAAATGCAACTTTAATAACTTAGAATTTAGAAATTATAAAATGCTATGGTGCTTTAAGCCCTTTTTAGATGGTGAAAGTATAAAGAAACTGCACTCTAGTTATGTTACATCTATTCTTAGAAGTTTAAGGAACTATATGTTTAATCTCCCTTACATGAAAATGGAAGTTTGTAATATTTCCAGTTGCAAACAGTTTAGGGTATACTGAAACAATGACACGAGAAAGTTAAAGGACAGTGGTATATCTTTTGGTCTGCCTGGCTTGACAGCAGTAAAGTGATTCCAGTGAAATACTTAATGAATACATTTAGAACAAACAGTTCAGATTAGGTAATAATTCAACATATTAAACAAATTTTAAACAATAAAATATTGTTTTCATATACAGAAGAATCAATGAACATACCTGAGATATGGTTATTTACTATTTATAATGATAAATAATGTTGAATCTAAGAAAACATTTTCCAAATGATATAAAATCTTATTGAATAATAATAATAATAAATAATATGGAAGTGGGTCTATATCATAGTGTCAGATTGTCACTTCAACGAATGTCATTTCATTGGACATGCCATTCATTGAAGCACCCTCATGTGGGGGGCTGCACCCCACACCCTCTGCTAATTATATATACCAACTCCAAGATTGCACTATATTGGGAAAGGGCAAATTTCCCCATCCCTACTGTAATGTGATCTCAGTAAGGACAGTTCGATAAAATGTGTTAAAAGTGCCATTTGAAGAACTGTTCTTTCGATGATATAATAGGAGCCCTATAGAAGTCAATATGTTTGTAATTTGCTAGTCATTATTGGAAAGTTTTCTCATGGAAATACCCTAACAGAATACTTGTTACATCTTATAAGGTAGAAAAAATATAACAAGTGATACATCTTGTGGGAAATGTAAAAAAAAATGAAAGCAGATGGCAGCATTTTTTATGTTTGTGAAAATAGTCTGTTATATTCCATTAAGATCAATAACTTTTCAATCTATATGGTCAGATAATTGTAATTTAAAGAGATCCATGATTCTTCAGAATGCTGCAGTACTCAAAGTTGCAAAGAGTGACAGGCTGATATCATTTTAGAGTTTGTTGGCAGTTGTTAGAAAGGCAATTACAAGAAAATGGAAGCATGAATCTTTGACAAAGGTTTGTGAATGTTTTTTTCTTAGTACTGAGTTATATAAAAGACAGAAGGATGTCATTAACATAAGAACAAATAGTACTAATCCAATTTTTAGACACTGAACTAAATGAATGCTGTTGATGTTTGAAACTGTTCTTATATTGTACGAATAATTATATTGTATTTGACTGCAGCTACCTCCTTGGAAATAATTTGCATACACAAATATATAAATAATAAAAATGTGTTTAATTCAGAATGATGATTTATATGCCTCTAGCATCTGTACTGGTATAAATTTGTGTGGTTTCAGCCTTTACGGTGCTATATTAGTAAGAGTCAAATTTACTGGCAATGATAATTCCCTGGTGATGATCTACTCAGGGCTGACTCTTTTCCAGCAGTCCACTGAATGGCACTTTTGCTGATGTCAGGCTGATGCTGAAATTTTTAGCATTGAGCATTTGGACACATCATTACATTATGCCCTGGACACTTTCTCTTCCAGTGCCTTTTCTGTCAATGTCAGCAGCCATGCTTATGCCAACAGTTCCTTCTTATGGGGCATTTAAGCCAATAATGGATGTTCTTCAGCAATATCCCCTCTCATATGGGAGTTCTGTCTTTCCTCAGAGCATCTGTAGTCTTCTACAGGTCTTAAAAGAGTGCTCAACAGTTCTGACTCTGAAACCCATGTTAAAGAACTCAAGAGGGCTCTAAACCAATAGATACTGACTTCCGTTTAGATTTCCTGGATTAAGATCTTAATGAAAATGAAGGGGTCAGCTCTCCTACTTCCCCCCTCAAGATGCCATAGTTAAAGAGTGCAGCAGATGAGGTAGCAAAAAGGAGGTTGACTTTTTGATTATATTCCATCTTCCCAAAGAAGACTGCAAAAGGCCTGCAAAAGCCCTGCATATATACCCTGCATTTCTATTGGGTGGTTTCACCCTTAGTTGATGTCTTAAATTATGCCACCAGGGTTTCTTAGTACAACACATATATGGTAGACCCTCTTCCCTAGTAAATGGACTATGTTTTCCAGTCCCCAGGGATAATTCATTTTAACCAGAGACTCTTAAAAAAGATGCCACTCACTCTCTGGCAAGCCTGAGGAATGTACTATCTCTTCATAATCCATCCATTAGATAGGGAGTCAAGAGCTATTGACAGGTTTTGGAAGTGTGCGCTCATATCTGCCACTTCATGCTTTCATATGCAAAACGATCTTAACTCAGTAATACCTACATTCTGTGGAATATCACACCTCTAGCAGCCTACACACATCTAGAGCATTTTGTGAAAAAATAAAACTAAAAAACATTAGATAATCAAATGTAAATATTTTGTGAACCATAAAATATATCAAAAACTGCACAAATAGCAATGTTATCAGTGCATTTATAGTCCTTCCATAAATATTATAATATATTATAATATACACAAATCCAGAAATATATTATTTGCTAAACCTTCACAAATTGTCATATCTTGGAAACTGTACAACCTAGAGAAATATTGAAAGAACATTTTTAACCATCCATAACCTTTAACGTAACAGCATGAAATTCCCCTCTGAGTGCATGTTTATTGAGATATTTACAGAAATATGAAACATATGCTTAAACTGGCAACACGAATAACATTGAATAACTCTCAAGATATGCATCTTATAGTGCAAATATCAAAGATAGTTTTATTCAACTACATCTAAGGTTTCACCAGATGCCATGCAATAGTTTGTAAGTCACTTGTTTTGGAAAATGTCTAAGCACACCATTTCCAGTTGGATCACTAACTATATTGAATATTGCTATATTAACTATACTTTACCTCCATCTCCAATGGCTCATTCTACTAAGACTATGACTACTTCTACAACTTTTTGCCTTAGTGTCACTATTGATGGTATTTTTCTTTCTCCAGCATGGCTTCCCTGAACACCTTTGTGAGGCACTATAAGTTAGACATTATTTCCAGGTCTAGGCCCTTTCAGAGCTACAATATTCTTAGTATGTTCCTATATCGGTGGTTACCCAGGAGGATTATTTACAGATTCTATGTTAGTGATTACCAAAATGGAAATCTTCTTAATATATATGAAAGTTATGTACTTACTATAACAAAGGATCTGCAAAAAAAGGTCGACCTTTGGTACCATGCCATCCCGCCTTCTCTAACCTGTGGTGAGTTGCAGCTAGACACTCATTTTCTCTCTTCTCTGCCTCCTGCCTTCTTTCCCTCAGGTAACCACCATGGAATGAAGAACTGGAGAGTTCAGCATGTGTGGTGGATGATGAGAAAGAGGAGGGTTCCAGGCAGCCTAGGAAAGGTTTACCTTCTGTGTGAATCTAATATCTATAGCATAGGTCTTAGTAGTTACTGAAGACTTTCATTCTTTGCACTTGAGGCCAATTTCTTGGCATCCTTGACTTGAATGCATAACAATGTGGTTATGATCAGATACCTGATCATAACCCTTTATGTGTAAGTACTCTAGCAAGAAAAACGTTGACATGAATAAAGCAGATGTATTTAACAAAAGTACAGAAGTAAAGGTATGCCTATCAAATAATGGTTAGATAGGAAGAATACTCTCTAAGTTCTATAAATGCAGTGTAGGGTATGCCTTTGTATGACTTGACTAAGATTAAGTTTGCAGTAGTTAGAAGAAAAATGTGTATATGTTATAACCTGGATGATATAAACATTTACATAAAACTCTTGTTTTTTTTTTTTTTTTTTTGCATTGGTATTGTATGGAAGTTTCCTTTGCCTACAAATGGTCAGACATGATCAGTGCACTACCCTGTTAAACAAATATAAAATAAAAAAGTAATAATCAACAGTAATCTAAACAGCTTGAGATTAGTATAAAAGGTGGCTCATTCCAGGTCTTGGGACCAAGAGAAGAAAATAAAGTGTCAGTGAATTTTAGTCCGTTGTCTTTGTAGCAATGTTGCTCAGTTTGTGACTTGAGTGAGTAGTGCATAAGTTTCATGATAAGCTTGTAGGTAAAGCAGACAGTGGATAACATACATCCATTTAAAAAGAAAGATAGAAAGAAGAAGGCCTGACCTTAGTTTAATTGGCTTATAGTTTGCTTTCCTGATAGCATCCAAAAGGTGCTCCAATTTCAGGCATACTAACAAGAGTTAACAAATTCCACTTAAGAACATATACGTTTTCTAGTTTTTTTCTGTCTGATCGTTGACTGTGAGTGGGAGAACATACTCTGTGGCAACACAATCTCCTTGCCTATAGCCACTTATGCTTCAGGTTTTAAGACTTTGGAGATTTTCCAGCAATAACATAGTGTTTTGTTGACTTTGGCTGTTACATTACCCACATGACACCCCAATGTCAGCATAAGGGTCAACCAGACTTCCAAATAATTGAATGGGAAGGTCATTTCAATTACCTCATGAATGCATTAATCAGAGCCCAGTCAAGTGGAAGTTTAACCAATGCGCCGTACCAAAGAAAATAGCTGTTCTTTTCTTCAGGTTAACAGCAGGAAATTGCTATTAAACCAACTTGCAAGTTGCTCTATGGCAGCTTTAAAAGCTTCAAGGATTCTCTGGTAAGATAAGTCTGCTCTTCTTATTACAAGGTCATTAGCATAAAGAATGAGGCAGAGGACTGGCACATCAATAAGGACAGAGATAATGTGAAATGAGAACAGAACAGGATCAAGTGCACATCCTTGAGGCCTTTGCTCTCAGGTATGCATACTTACCTATATTTGTATTCCTTCTGATATCATGTAATTGTATTTTATGTTTATGTCAAAACTGCTGTTAAATGTGGAGCTTTTGTCCCTGGTCCTCTGATGAAAAAGGGGTTTATCCCACTCAGACTTTCACAGTAAACAAAGAAATAAATAGTCAATGGTCTATATTCTAGCTTAAACTGGAAGCTAAAAAGTTTTTTATGGTTTGTTGTGTCAAAATTCTACTGAAGTGAACCAGGAGGGGATAGTGTTAGGGATAGCCCACATGAGTGAGAGCCTATTCATCAAGTGTCCCACTTGCTGATCCAACAAAAATATAGTCTCATTTCATCAAACACTGTCAACAATAAGGGAGACACTTCCCTATAAGGAGATTAGAGTTCTCTATATAGGTTCATAGGTATACACTAGGCTAATGACCACTAGGGCCCTTATAAGCATAGCTGTGTAACCCAAATGTGAACCACAGGTTTAATTTATATAGGGGGTGATTTACTGATTGCCTCTGTCCATTAAAGACATAGGCAACAGACCAGAGGTGAATTTCCAATTACCCATCCATTGTTCTAAGTTGCAGTTAAATAGGGATAGGAGGAACTCTGCTTCACATGAATGGGGAGTCTGTTCTGGAGAATGGGAATTCTCTGAGGAACAAATCTGTCTTGCCAGTATGTCCTGTTTATGCCACAAGCAAAATGAAAGTCTTTTAACTGGATGTGAAAAAGATTCTTCAAAAGAGGGTCCAGGGATGCCTTGTATGACAGGTTAAGATCACCTCTCAGAAGTCTGTATGATACCAAGCAAAGAGACAGGGCTTTGAGGCAATCAGTGTAAGACATTTACTTCCTGTATTCTTTTTGTAAAGAACCTTTGTGGATGTTCCAGTTACTGCATGTGTCTGGTCAGGTACATAATGAAGGGGGATTATACTGTATGATGGGTCTGATGAGAGCCAACTACAGTGGTGTGATGACCTCTTTGGACCTAGATGCCATGCCCTTGCTTATAAGTCCAGTAACATAAAAGGATTTTCTTACTTTCTTGGACACATGTTGGTCAAATGCTAGTTAAATATCAACATGAGTCCCCAGATCACTGACTAATGAATCAACTTTTAGGAGTGTTTTATTGATTACAGAGTTACCTGGGGTGTCCGACCTCCCAAAAGGTACTATAATGCATTTCTTGGTACTGAGTTTTAATCCATGGGTTTAGAACTAAGTGTTTGTCTGTGTTAGACCTTCCTGAAAGGTGTTCTCATCATGGGGAATTCAATGACTGTTCCCAGTTTTCAATCATCTGTGAATGTGGTTAACCAGAAGCCTTTGACATTGGCTTTGAAATCTGAGAAGTAAACACCAAAGATGTGTGGGCCTAGAATAGAGCCCTGGGGGACTTCACTGGCGTCTTTGTGGAGGTGGCCTCAATAATTCAATAATTCTAACCAGCTGGGTCCTATCACTGATCCAGCTAGCTATTCAGTATGTTATAAAGGGGTTTATATCTAGTTCCATAAGTTTGTTTACAATGGCCGAGTGGGGTATTCTAACAAATGATTTAGCCAGATCTAGGTAGACAGTATATATTGTTTTCCCCTCATCCAATGCCTTAGTGACTATTTCAAAAAAGTCTGCCAGATTCAGAAAACATGACCTTCATTTGACAAAGTCAAATGCAAAGTGCTATGGAGATGTTGGAGAGTGAACCAAGGACTTCATACATGTAAAACGTGCTCTACCAATGAGCTACATCCCCTTACTTAAATTATCAGTTAAGTGTATTCGAACCCTGCATTAGCTTTCCTTTAGAGATTAAATTGCTCCCCTTTCTCTGTGATAGTGTAATCTTGTGTAGAACATGGGACTTGCCCCACTGCAGAAATGCATTTTATGTTTGCTCTTTTCACTTCTTGTCATTTATTTGCAATAGTTCCAAATTTGGTATCTTAACTTATTGCCTAATTGATGAGTTGGCCCAGTCAATTACTTAACCTTAATGAACTCATGCTTGAAAGATTTCTGTTGCTATTATGGTCCAGATCCTGAGAAATCTTAGAAGTTATAGCATTCTACATAGTTTGAGAAATAGGCAATGGAGAAATAATGTTCCTCTCTTGAAAAATACACACATTGTGGGTGTAACTATTTCTATATAAATAATGCAATCAGTATGTCTAAGAAAAGATGTGGCAGAAATGTATTTTCTCTTGCCTGTTGGCAAATAAAATTTGGAAACTAATAATAATCTTCCTGGCATACCTCTCTACTTCTTAGCACAAGAAATCCAGGCAAAGCCTAAAAATAATGGTGGACAAAATAGGGACAGATTTTATATATTGTTCTTAAGTTACCAGAATAAGCAGGATTTGTGTCAGCATGCATTTTCTGAAGGATACAAAGTCTGAAACTTCAATGTATGTAATTATTTAGTGACTTCAGCCTCAGTGATTTGCCAGAAAATCACATATTTTATAAGGAAAAATCTGGCATTCTGCACAAATCTGGAATGTTGAGAGGTATGTTCCCTAGATTTTCAGTGCTATTATAATTTTGCTTGAACAGATTATTAAAAACAATGATAAGCAAAGAAACAAGAATGAAGAATGCCCCTTGATTCTTAGAGTTCACTTGACTGCTGCAGCTATCAGCAGTGAACTTGTCAGTTCAGCAACTGTCTAGAATCCTAGATTATCTGTGGTGCCATCAGACTTCCTCTTCTGTTACACACTATGCAGGTTTCTTTGGCAATGTGGTCCTGGGTCTGACACTTGGAGAGTTTCAGAAATGGTAATTCTGAGATAATGAAAACTTGGTCAGACCTTGTATTGATCAAAAGAGGTCACTTTATAGAGGAGTTTTTTTTTTCTATAAAGAAACAGTAACCTCAGGGTTGATGCATACCCTGCATGGAATTGTACTATACATAAAAAAAACTTTGAAACCATTTTGCAAATGCTCTTCCAAACCTTTTTTATCCATTCAGAGCAACACCCCAACAAATAACCATTGAAAAATTCTCATACATGGTCTGGGCCTTACCACCCTCCCTGTAAAATACTATTTTTAAGTCATTCTTAAATCATACCCCCTCGCAAATGTCACTCTTTCACAGAACTAGATTAAGTCTGACTCATAAAAAGTTTGCTGTGTGAAATCATCCTTATGGCCATTTCTAAAAGAATCAGTATCAGAACCTCCACCAGGAGGATTCTCTCCATAACAGCCTCCTGAATGGTGGTAAGACTAACTGGTCTGTAACTGCCCAATACTTCTAGAACAACATTTGCACATGAGTATTACCACTGCTTTCTTCCTGTTCTCTGGCACTGCTCCAGTTTATAAGGACAGGTTCTAGATTTGCTGTTGCTTTACTTACAAAAGTGCTGTCTGTTTTAGCAATCTTGAAGGCAGCTTATCTGGGCATCGTGCCCTTACCTCTGCAAAGATCATTGCTTTCCATTTCTGTGCCATCCCTTGTCACTTTCCACTTGTCTGTTCCCACTTATAATGCCATTCGATTCTGTAATGTTCCCATTGATCCTACATAACTATAGGAGTAAGAACTCTTTTAATGTTTCTGCTGAACAGTAGCATTCATGAACCTTTCACTTCTTGCAGTACTGCAATAGTCTAACTATTTCTCTTGCTTTGCAGTCTATCTGAAGAACTATGTTTGCTTAACTTTCTCCTTCTCAAGTGGAAACCTTGCTTAAGGAAGTTTAGTGGAAACCCATCCAGAAACCTTGGTATTTTTCATTTGCTGGGATGAACATTACAATTCTTAGGAAAACCGCTACCACTAAGTAGGCACCAAAGAACATTCCCTTCCTTGGAGATACTCTTGCTGTGTTACCTTTTCCACAAAAATAGTGTTTGGTTAATTTTACCATGAGACATTATCTAGTTATTAAATATTGTAAACAATAACCTACAGTATTGCACACCACATCCTGAAACCTCAAAGTGACCTTTTACTAAGAAAGACAATCAGACAGATTTTGCACACATATATAAAATAAGCATAATTTACCCTTTAAATATATCAGCCATACTAGTATTGAGCAACTGGTAGCACATTTGTCTTTCATGTAGAAGGCTGCGCGTTCTATTCCCACAGCAAGTAAATTGATAGATTGCACTACAACATACGAGGGTGCTACATTCCTGAGTGTGCGTCATCCTTCAGATAAGACATTAAACCAAGGTTCCATCTGCTTGAGTTGCTGGTAGCACAGGTGGATGTAAAAGATGCCACAGCACCTACTGAAAGGAGTAGGGATCCTCTATTTAACACAACATTAAAAAAATATTTACATATTTATAGGCACATACATACATACACATTTCTATTTCTTACTATTTATTATTTTTCTTATAACATCCTCACTGTTATTCTTCCATATTTGACAACCACTCCTCCTCCACAACCAGAGTCTACTTTTTTGCAATATATCTGCTGAAATCCATTTAATATTAAACACAATTTCATTCAGTCTTTCATTCCAAATAACTCATATTACAGAAAATAAATTCTTATCCACCCGTCTCACTTATTAATTATTCTCATATCCATTCATAATCATATTCACATCTATATTATATCATGAATATTCTGCAAAAAATCTTCTTCATGTTTCCAGAATTTCACCACTGCTTTACATTTAAAAAAAAATCATGTTCTGTTGTCTCTTCCTCCCCACAAAATAAACACACTCCTTCAAATTTCTTTTTATATGGCATATTTGTATCCAGTTCATTTGATTGATGAACCAGATTGTCAAATCCATGTGGTTGAGACCATATAGTCGACAGTTTAGTTCTTTGATTGATTAAAACAAGCCAAACAACACCACTAAAAATATAAACATTTTATTTTTGAGAGGGGCAAGCCACCCTGCATCCTCACGCCACCTGCAAATTATATATACCAATTCCAGGATTACACTACATTGGGGAAAAGGGAAAATTAATCTATCCCCACTGTATTGTGATCTCAGTCAGAACAATTTAGTAAAATAAATTGTGGACCATATGGTCTTGACCATATGAATTTCAGTATTGTGGTTCATCAATCAAATGAAGGCATCCACATATTCCTCTTTACTGGTGACTTATTTATTACCAGTCTCCATAAGAAATGATGACACTCTGCTATCTTAGTACACCACATTTTCCTTACTTTAATAGCTTTAATCACTTCTGGTAAAATTTTCCATGGATTCACGTAATAATATTGTTTCATCACAATGTTATACCATATCCTTCAGTTTTTCCTCTATATCATCAATTTTTGTTTTCCACGTTAGTATTTTTTCTTGTTAATTTTTAATTTCTTCCTTTACATATTCTGTCTCTCTTTTTCTTATTCTTATCTTCTCCCAGAACTTTTTGTACTTATATTTAAACGTTCTCATTAATAATTCTCATTATCTTCCTTTACCGACTTCATTACTCTATACAAGTTTAAAGAAGCAGAATAAACAACTGGATTTTGTAACCCTAATCCCCTTTCATCTTCAATCATATACAAAACACCTCTTTTCTCTAGGTTTAATCTTGAACCCCATATGAATGAAAAAACACCAATTGCACAGTTCCATTTTCATATTTTACTGGGATCATATAAACGTTTGACATATACAATATTTTCCTATTAATAGCAATTTCACCAGATAAACCTTTTTCCTGCTTGTTAACCTATATGTCCTCCACAGACAACATATTTCTTTCATTTCTTTTATCAAACCCTTCCGTTGCCTCATACCTACATCATTTTCCCAAATTTTAATCCTAGCAATGACATATATGTATATATAAATACTGTGGTGGTGGTGCTGCGGTAGCGTTGTCGCCTCACAGTTAGACGTTGCACGTTTGATTCTCAGTTAGAGCGTCTTCTGTGTGTCGACATGCATGAATGGGCATTCCTTCGTTGAAGGTTGTGCGTTAGGCCTGGCAAGCCAGCACGTAAAAATCTACAGCCAATCATTAGCGGACCGGAGTTCCGCTGTGGTGACCCCTAACCGGGAAAAGCTGAAAGACAGTTTTTTATATATATATATATATATATATATATATATATATATATATATATATATATATATATATATATATATATATATATATATATATATATATGTATATATATTGCCAACTTGATTCTTTCTTCTATCTGACCTTGTTTTTCTCAGAACTGATGCCTTTAATTAACAAGCTGTGAGCAAACAATGCACTGCAGTTTTACCAGAAGTTGTTTGTACAAGCAGTACTGTAATTCAGTCATGCTATTACCAGCATTAATATCTGTTCCTGGGCAGTCGCTATTGTATTCCTCATTGCTTCTAGAAGAGTACAGTTTACTGGTGTTTTAGCCAAGCACCTTTGACTGCTGTAAACATTTAGAAAGATCCATGTTCTCTCCCCATTTATTGACCATTTTTTTCTCTTTCTCTCTCTTTCTCTGAGCATGTATGAGGCCTGATTGGCAACACTTCAGTGGTCATTTACAAGGTGCTAAATGAAAATTCTGTGTAAATTTTACAATGTCTGAAACTCACCCTGCAGCTATGCTCACTAAGTATACTATGCACAGACCAGCTTAAACTAATAATAAAGAGGAATCTTTGTGAATAGGTGTCACTGAATAAAAATTTATCTTAGTTGTTAACAATTTGAATGTGGCCTGTAGTGTGACCTGAGAGGTTACAAAATAACCTATGAATAAAGCCTTAAAAAAATAATTGCGTGTACAGAAAGTTTCTTAAAATATGAAGACACTGCAAGAATGAGGATTCCTTTACATTATTTCCATATTTGACCAATGAAAGATGATTCTTTTTGTAGAAATTCAAATTTTATGGTATTAAGTGTAACAACAATTAAGAATCTAACAGCGTGTGTAACTGAGAATTAAATAAAGATACCAGCAAGAAATTAAGTAAACAATGGTTGACTTTGTAAAGTATTTCATGGACCTTTAGTCTTCTTACCAGAGTGCAGACATAATCTCCTTTTTCAGGATATTTTGGAAAGAAATAACTAATTCCCAATACTCAGCTAGAAAATCTTGTGACTGGCAGATATGCAATGAGCATAACAACAACTGTACTTATAAAATGAATTTTCTTATATTTTAGTAAGATTCCAAAGACAGTCTGCAGTAAGGATTGTAATCATTTGTTACTATACAGTTGATGAAATAAATTCCCAAAGACCTACCAACTTATATTAATGCTGACCCGAATATGGCATTATGGTAACCTAGTGCAGGAGAACAGAGAATACCAAAAGGGGTGGCTTTATTTTACTAGGGTAGCTTTTTCAAGCCAAAGCCATTTAACAGTTAGAGATGCACTGGTTAAACATGCTTAGAGCTGTGGTCAGTGCATTTCTCTTCCCTTATCTTCCCTTTTGAGAGTATTCTATCTGCTCCGTCAGATATCATAACCCGAGACATTAAGATCTGAATGCCATCCATCGCTAAAGATGTGTGTATTCTGACGATTGTTGAAAATATCTGCAGACTTCTTGCATTTCTGGTTTGTGTCAGCACAGAATCTGGCAAAACTGCAAAGGTTAATAGTAGCATATGTAGTCGTGTGTGTGTGTGTGTGTGTGTGTGTGTGTGTGTGTGTGTGTGTGTGTGTGTGTGTATGTGTGTGTGTGTGTGTGACCAGCAGAGAATTAAGAATAATCAGCTTTGAGTTTACAAATTGCATGCTAGTGTTCCTTATATCTCATAAATGTGCCAAAGAGCAGCAGCAGCATTGCTTTCAAATAATATGGACAGAAAGAGAAAAATACCATTTGTAGTACACAACTTCTTAATATGGTATTCTACATGGAAGACGATGGTTATAACAGAAATATTTAACTACTATAAAAGTATGTGTAAAGTCTAAAATGTTGGTATATATTAGAAAAAAGACTTCTAAAAAGAATGTTCCAAAATCACAAACTAAGAAATAATTGCTGCTGGAAGTCAATCAGTCCAAAACCAAGTTGTAAAAACTTCAAGTGTTGCTCAAGAAGTGCAATACAATCCAGTAAAAGTGTAAAACACAGGTTTAATCCAAGAAATACAATACAATCCAGTAAGTGTATACTTGAAGTTTTTATGGCTTGGTTTTGGACTGTTTGACTTCCAGCAGCAAGCATTTCTTAGAAAAAAGACTTATATAAGCACATGAAGATGCAAACAATGTAGGGTGGAGTGCTGAGGAGGTAGTTTGCAGTTGAATATTATCCTGTTGGATGGAAGTTGATTCCAACAGTTTAATTCTATGTATGTGATGTCATTCTGTAATCTAGGACAAAAATAATGTTTTAATACTAGTTGACACTGAAGTCTCAGAGCAGTCTGTTTTTGGAACCTAGCATTGAAGGATCACTCACCTACTTCATCTTGCCTTGTTCTAGTAAGTGACCAAGGAATAGTAACTCTTGATGTCAGTCAGGAAAATACAATGAGATTAGTTAAGTATTGTTTTTCTGTAACTGTGTGAACTTGTAAAATTGTGTTATTTTTAATATTTCCAGTGGTTGAAACTCTGGTGTTTATTGTAAATGGATATTTAGTATTTTCACGTTCTTTTATTATTTATTATTAAATATATTTAAACTTTTCATTGTGGCTGGTCCTTTAGAGAATATTTTTACTTTTGAGAGTACTCATATCTGTTTGCTGACTCTGTGGCCACTCCTGAAAGCCTTACTGCATTGGTCAAACTGCCATTTGTATTAATATTAATTTCACTCAGTATAATTGGGTACCCTTGTAAGAGCCTTACAGTAGCTGAGTTGAGAGCGTCTGGTGGGAGTAACTATATTACAGTTTGGGCAGAAGGGGGCATAGCTAGTAAACCTGTACCAGCCTTTCCCAGGAGTGTGTGTGTGTGTGTGTGTGTGTGTGTGTGTGTGTGTGTGTGTGTGTGTGTGTGTGTGTGTGTGTGTGCAAATCAAATCTCAAAGAGTGTGTGTGTCAGCTACTAGGAGCAGAGACACAAAGCACTGGTTTCATAGAGAGAGAGTGGTGGAGACTTGGCTTGGATACTAGGCTGAGGACTTAACTCTGCAGCCGTGCCAGTGGGGAGCCTTATTGGGGACCTGGGAAGAGACAGAGAGAGAAACCCAGACCCCGGGCTGGGTATTCTTGTGTGCTCTTAAGAGAAATTGTGCTTGATGCAGAGAGCTGCATCTGGAAATACTGAGTGTATCCATTTTTGTTCCAAGTGAACATCCCTCTCCAGTGACAGTGGTGAGGATTCAGGCTCCTTCATTACTGGCCTAGAGTGGGCACGTCACAGTTGTCATGAAATTAATGCATTTTGAATATGCGTATATATTATTAGTGCTATTATTATTGAAACAGATATGTTTCTTAAAGCATTTTATATGACAATGAGGAAATTATAGGTTTGTAGATATGTATTAGGCTATTGAACTGTGAGGACCTTAAGAAATCTAGCCTTACAGTCCCATGGTATTTTTTGTCCTTATATTTTGTATACAAATAACCTGGGGATGGGCAGAACAAGGATATGTAAGGACATTCACATATTGTCCCTATCCATAAGGAACAAGGATGCTAAACTGAGGGTGAGCTTGGAATTACCTATTCATTTGTCCAAATTATGTTTGAATAGAGTAAGGGGAATACTTTACTTTATATGGAGTGGAAGATGGTTCCATACAAGCAGTATATCTGTGATATATTACTATCCCTCCAATATGTTCTATTTATGCTGTGAAACCAATTCAGATCCCTTGAATGGGTATTTATGCTACCACTGGACTTGCAAATGTATAACAGGTCTGACAGGATACACTCTTTTGAGGTTCTATGTGTGAGACAGAAGTTGCATTTTAGTAGCCTTGATGATACTGAGAAGAGGAGCAAGGCTTTAAGATGGTCCACATAGGTTTTTTGATTTAGGTTCTTGATTTTTGTAGTGAGAAAGTGTTGTGGTTGTTCCATTTATGATAAGTGTTTGGACAAGTATGCACTGCAAGGGGCATTATACTCAGCAATTGGCCTAATGAGTGCTGAATACAGTGCAGTGATTACACCCATGAACCTGGACACCATACATTTAGGTATAAGCTGCTGCAATGAAAAAGGACTTCCTTACAATAGTGGATATGTAGTTATCAAACACCAGTTCACTGTCAATAACGTTTCACAAATCTCTGACTAAGGGATGAAATTCCATTGGTATTTTGTCAATGTGATAGTTACAAGAGGAATCATGCTTGCTGAAGGTTGTAGTTATACATTTCTTGACATTCAGTTTTAATCCATGGTTTTGACACCAGCTATTTGTTTGTGATAGGCCATCTATAAGGATCATGGTGTCTCCTGGGGAGTTTATGATTGCACCAAGTTTGAGTCATCTGCAAACACAATTAGTCACAAACTCTTAACATTAGCTTTGAACTCCAAGAAGTAAATGGCAAAGAGTAGCCCAAAGACTGAACCCTGGGTTACACCACTAATGATAGGTCTTTTGGAGAAGGTAGAGCCACAAACCTTTATTTCCTAGGATCTATTTGTGAGCCAGTTTGCTATCCAGTGAGTTGTATAGGGATTTATATTTTTGTCAGAGAATTTCTCTATGATACCAGAGTGTGAGATAGTGTTGAATGCCTTTGTGAGGTCTAGATATGTAGTGTATACTGATTTTCCCTCCTTCCATAACTAAAGTAACCTTTTCAAATAGGTCAACCACATTAGGTAGGTAGGATCTGTCCTTGACAAATTTGAACTGGCCAGGGTTAACAGTCTGCAGGTTACCTATATCCTTATTTATGAATTGCATAATGATCCTTTCAATAGCCTTACAGATTAAGCTGGTCAGGCTTATGGGTCTATAATTACTTTGGTTGACTGAAGCCTCATTTTGTGGAAGGGAATGACTGCTGCTGTTCTCCATTCATCTGGCACAAAGCCTGTTTTGTGCAAAAATTATTTTTGCACATCGTGACCCTCAGACAAAGCAAATAATGACTTTCCTGGTAAACAAATACAAACATAGCAGTGTCATTGATGCAACAGGTAGCACACTCACTTTTGATGAAGATGTCCATGGGTTTTAGTCCCACACCAATTAGATTGATTGTTGACACTGCAGTGCAGCATAAGGGAGGTGCTTCACACTTGAATGTGTCATCCTTCATATAAGATGTTAAACTTTGGTCCCATCTTCTTTAGTTGGTAGCAGTTCAGGTGGATGTAAAAGATCCCAGTGCATCTACTGAAAAGAGTATGGGAAGTTCCCTGGTGCCCTGGTGAAATTTCCCCTAGTATTATAAAATACCACATTGATTCTCCCCTGAAAAGAGACCGCCAAACTAGTGGGACTAACCTGGTTCAGAAATGGTAAATAAATAAATAAATCTTCTGTCTTTCAGCTTTTCCCGGTTAGGGGTCGCCACAGCAGAACTCCGGTCCGCTAATGATTGGCAGTAGATTTTTACGTGCTGGCTTGCCAGGCCTAATGCACAACCTTCAACGAAGGAATGCCCATTCACGCATGTCGACACACAGAAGATGCTCTAACTGAGAATAGAACGTGCAACGTCTAACTGTGAGGCGACAACGCTACCGCAGCACCACCACTGCAGTATAAAATAAATAAATAAATAAATAAATCATACCCATGCAAAAGCTAATTCTGAGTGATGTCACTTTTCTCTTCTTGTTGCCTCATTGCATTTCATGTATGTTGAGCTAATCCTAAAGGTCAGATATGTACAACATACTACATTTTAAGTAAAATGCACTGTTTGTTATTATGTTAGTAAACTTCGACAAAAGCACCTGTCTCTCTTTTCTTCTGTAACTAACACACAGCCTAGAAAAACTGTTTAAATGATTCATCTTTGTCATCAAATGTAGCAATCCAGTGGCAATCTCTTTTTATGATATCAGCACTGTGATATCATGCTGAGAACTCCAAAGTGCTTTATATACTCAAACCATGTGTGTGTGTGTGTGTGTGTGTGTGTGTGTGTGTGTGTGTGTGTGTGTGTGTGTGTGTGTGTGTTTGAAGCTTTAATTAATGGCACAACCTTATGCAATCCTAAAGATTTTTTAGTATAACCCTCAGACTAAGGCAAAGCAGGAGTAAATCGCAACAATCTAGCATCTGCAGGACTCATATAAGGTGTTTCCTGTGGTTAGAGCTATTTCTCAAAGATACAACTGTCAAACACTGCAGAGTAATAGGGCAAACAGTAGTTTTGCCTGCTTATAGCCACAGCTTTACAGATGTGACAGCTAGTTTTTATCTCTGCCACAAACGTAAGCAGTTTGAGTCCTCAGAAAAATGTTATTAAATACTGCTGGAAATGTTTTTACACACCAAAATGGTGCATAAGATTTAGCACCTTAAATGCAAAAAGTCATTCATATCTCAACAGCATTAAAGGGGAAATACGTAGTTTGATACAGTTAGGCTCTCTGTCTTTGTACAGCAATCAGTTCACAGCAGGCTACCTTGATTTGGTTTCCATAGCATAAAATGATGATTTTTTGCTCCTGATTCAGTAGAACTCTCCTACCTTCTTTGATAGTCATGCCTGACTGTCGCATGTCTTCTCTGACACAATCCATCCACCTTTTTTCTGGATGCCTTAATTTCCTCTTGCCTTCTTTCTGTCTGTCCCAAGTCATCTTCACCAGACTGTCTTCTACTTTCCTGTTTTTTTTTTCTTGGCTCTGAATCCCCATGGCCATCAAGCTTTCTCCTCCGTCTCACTCTGCTGACCCCCATTTGTTCTCCCAGGGGTGAGAGTACTACAACACATTTGTTTCCAGAGGAGTAAGAAACCTGGAGCCCATTTGTTCCCCCAGTTGTGAGGGCCCTGTAGACTGTTTATTTCCCCAGGGTTGAGAGCCCTACAGCCCATTTATTCCCTCAGGGGTGAGAACCCTACAGCCCATTTGTTCCCCCAGGACTACCCCCTGTAATACTAATGGACAGAGACAGCTCCCAAATGCTTTATCCCATGCATGGGTTCCCTCAAATGGTATGATCCCAGTTATTCTCATTAGGGGTAATATATAATTATCACCCTTGAGATGGGTAAAGCCAATGTCTAACCGGTTCCGTATTAGAACCGCAAAGGTCCACTTATGCGAATACAGAAACATTGACATGTATTCAGCGAACTGCAAGTACACCTATTGTCTAAAGCATGAAATTCAAAATGTCGAATCATCATAGTTGGCCCTTCTGCGGTATAGCTCTTTAAGGTAAATGTGCGATAGTTACGGACCTTAGGGTTAGAGTGTGGGTTAAGGTAAGTGCATAGATAGTAATGTATGCAGGGTTTAGTGTAGGGTTAGAAGTAGGGTTTTGTTTAGTGTATGTATGTGGTTTATTTATTTTGTTTGGGTAGGTAGTATGTAGCGGGCAGTGGGGTTGGCCAACTATGACGATTCGAGATTTTGAATTTCGCGGTTTGGTCGTTCAGTGTTTTCACGGTTTGCGCAATATGTGTCGCTCTTTTCGTATTCGCTGAAAAGGTCTTTAGTGCTTATAATATAGACCCATCTATCCAAATAGGGTTGTTTATTCGAGCACAAGAAGGGAAACTGGATAAGCTTAAAATGGCCTGCAAAGGCACCAGATATAGTTCTTACATATGAACCTATAAGACTGAGAGATGGAAAGATTTGAAGCTCCAACTTTACTCCTCTGTCCCCCTCAACCTTCCCTCAGGAAATATCATCAAATATAACTCCCCCTACTATCACTAGGGAACAGGTCCTTAATGCTCTCTCTAAGATTAAGAACACTGCATCAAGGGGGCCCAGACAATATCCCAAGATGCCTTTTAAATAGCATGAAACATGACCTATTAGGGCTTCTGGAATTACTATTTAAATGTAGCCTTCAATCAGGCTTCATGCCTCATGAATGGAGAAAGGCAACAGTTATTCCTCTGCACAAAGGTGGGCCATCTACAGACCCTAGAAACTACAGGCCCATAAGTCTCACTAGTCTATATGCAAAGCCATGGAAATAATTATCATGGAGATGATCAATAGAGATATAGTAAACCTCCAGACTCTGGACCCAACCCAGTTTGGTTTTGTCAAGGGCAGATCATGCCTACTCAACTTGGTGGACTTCTTTGAGAAGGTCACTAAAGCAATGGATGAGGGCAAAATTGTTCCACACTGCCTACCTCGACCTGGCCAAGGCAATTGACACAATAGCACACTCGGGTATTGTTTACAAACTCAAAAGGTTAGGTAAAAGCCCATATGCCACCCGGTGGATAGCCAACTGGCTCACAGACAGAACTCAGGAAGTTAGAATTGGGGAGTCCTCCTCTACACATAGGCCAGTCACAAGTGGAGTCCTTCAGGTATTAGTCCTTGGACCGCTTTCATTTTGGCATTTACTTCTCAGAAGTCAAAGCCAATGTCAATGGTCTCTGGTTGACAAGTTTGCAGATGATTGCAAATTAGGAGCTGTCATTGAATCTCACACTTACACAAATGTTCCCCAGGAAGGGCTGACACAGACAAACAAGTGGTGTCAAAGGCATGGACTAAAACTAAATGCCAAGAAATGCATAACAGTATCCTTTGGGAAGTCATCCATCCTTGGTAACTATCATATTGACAACACTCCCCTTAGAGTTGACCTAGTAGTCAGAGACCTAGGGACACACATAGATAGTAATCTAGCCTTTGATCATCATGTGTCTACATTGGTGAGGAAATCATTCTATGTTGTTCAACTTCTAAACAAAGGTATGGCATCTAAGTCCAAGGAGGTCATTGCTTCACTGCATTCGGCATTCATTAGACCCATCATTGAGTACAATGCCCCTTTGGTATGTACCTAACCAGGCATATCCAACAAGTGGAATGTCCACATAGGTTTCGCACTAAAAGAATACAGGGAGTAAGTAATATGTCCTATGCAGACCACCTCAAGCCCATATCCCTGTATTCTGTCTCCTACAGGCTTTTGAGGGGAGATCTATGCTGGCATACAGGGCATTGTCAGACCCCACTCTGATAGACCTGCTACATATCCACAAAACATACAACACCAGAATTATCTGTTCTAAAGACTTAAACCTTGCCTGTGATATATATATAGGACCTGTTGGAGAAATAGGTATGTATCCCAGAGACTACCACATCTATGGAACAGGCTCCCCATCCATGTGAAGCAGAGTTCCTCCCTAACCCAATTCAAGTGCAACTTGGACAACTGGATTGGAAAATGGAAATTCATCCCTTGATTGGTAACTATGTCTCTAATGGACACAGGCAACCTGTAAATGGTTCATCTCCCAGGCCTATGTTTACACTTATCAAGCGTACCAGAACTTGTCAGAGATTTGGGATGCATGCCTAGGCTTAAAAAGGGCTTTGTGGTGTTAGCCTAGTAAACACCTATGAACCTACGTGAGAGCACATTGGCTTAGTGGTAGGATTGCTGCCTCACAGGTCCGAGATTCAGTACTGACCTCTGGTTACTTTCTGTGTGGAGTTCTGCATGTTCACCCTGTGACTGCATGGGTAACAGTTGTATCGTATTATCTGACAATTTTTACTGTGTAAGTATCAAATATTTTTTACTGCATATTATCATGCCAACTGTCCACTTCAGCGCAATGTAACATGTTCAACAAAGGCCAAAAACAAAACTAAAATTGTTCAGTGTTCATCTACCATCCATGTGATGTTCTTTGGGGTAATACAGATGTAATAACTTTCCTTCTCACGTACAGAAAATGGGGCTTTCAAATTGTTCATAAGCAACCAGTTAAAGTAATAGGATGGAATATGTAACCAGCAGTGCAGTACCTGCTCATGAATGACCTGTTACACTACTTCATACTCAAGTGTCTGCTGGACTGATTATAAGAGAATAGATAACAGAGGCTGATAATTTTCTTAGAAAGAGGATTCTAAGAACAATGATCTCTTTGTACCACTAAACCACTCATTGTGTTACATATTAAGTAACAGTTTTGTGGTACTTTAAAGGAAATCAATCTGTATCACTGAATGTTACAAGAGATGTGAGAGTCAGTATAGTTGCTGCATAGCCACTACACATATGAAATACTGCTACTTCCTTGTGGAAGGTCACCTCTTTTCTGCTATGTTAACGTCTTTATTCAGATTCAGATTATGTTGTATTTTGTTAATTAACCAAACCTCACATTAAAAGAAGCAGTACACTGTATAGTGTTAGTTCAGTAGACATTTCTCCTTATTCAAAACTAGAATAAAAGAAGTTCAGTTACATTTATAGTCACAGTGCAAAACTATAAAAATGTCAAACACCAGACCTCATAAAAATAATAATCATCAGGAATTTTAAATACGGAATTCTTATATGAATTGTACAAGAACAGTTCAGTTGTGCCCTAATCTAACATACTGTAAAGTCTCCTCTGGTACAAGTTTCTCAGGTATATTGTTGAAGTCTGATATAGTGTATTGCACTTACAAGAAAAAATAATTTTACTGGTGATGTACCAACCACATTTAACTTTCCAATGGGAGATGGAAAGCTGTCGGTATCACTTTGTTGGTCTTGAACACCATAATCAGTTCTCCACTCAATCTTCTGCATGACATTTCAAACAGATTTAACACATTTAGTCTGTCTAACTAAGACATACTCCCAAGGGAATCAAGCATTTTAGTAAAATAATGCTGAATATGTTCTGAAGCCAAGCTATGGGAGTTAGACCTGATCTATCAGAGTGGACACCCATACTTTAACTTTGTATCTGTATAAGGTTAAAAAAGAAAGGGTGCAAAGCCTCTTTCTTTCTCATTTTAATACTCTGTTAATAAATCCCAACATCTTCACAACTCCAAAACCATCCTCTTCAATGTACCTCGTTTTCATTTCTCCTCTCTTCTCTGCCGTAGGCTTACTATTTCAACATACCTTACCAGCTCTTGCTTATCCTACAGTATTGTTACTCCACTTGCAGTAAACCTTTTTCTTATTCCTTGTATCCCTTTTCTTTTCCAGTTAAATTGACAGCCTTTAGGATAGTTCCCTGGTAAAAGCTGGGATGTGAGTAGTGTTTTCTGTAGGGAGAAGGGCTCTGGCAGAGTTGAACACAGAGCACATAGCAAACTGTCCCCCAGGATGGTACAAATGCACACAAGGAAAGGAGATTAGGAGGAAAAAAAACACTTCTTGACAGCAGTATAATATGGCCTCAGGAAGGTTTGATCTCACCAGGCTGTCTTTCACTCTAACCCACATCTGATGAAGTGTGATGAAACGAAAACGGATTTTCAAACAGCGTTAATGGAGATGGAGTGTTTTTAGTGTGAATTTTTCTTTAATAAAACATTACATATACTGGTTGCCTTCATCCGTGGCTTTATTGGGTCACTTTCAGTGCACCTTTCATGGTTTTATTGGATTCGCGTTGTGTACTTTTGCCTGCACTTGAATTTGATTTGACCTCATCAGTCTCAAACATGGATCATAGTTGGTCCATGCTGGCTAGGTGAGTTTGGTAGTGGCCCTCATGGCAGCTGATAGTCAGCTATGAAGAGGTAAAAAAAGTGTAAAAAAAATAAATAAATTCGTGTGTAACTGACACAATAAATTAAGTGATAATTAAAAAACATATATTTACCTAAATCATCATCATTATCATCAACCCCCTTGTTCCCATTTTCGATAATGTCATAGTTTGCATCAGCTGCTGTCATTTCTCTCAATTCAGTGCCACTCTCCTACCTTCTTTAATAGTCATACCTGACTTTCTGTCACATAAGCACAAGGTGCAGGGTTTGATTCTGATCTCAGGTCATTATCTAGGTTTAAGATAGCCAATCAGGTCAGCTAGGCTAGTATTCACCTATGATAAAAAAGAACATAACCCATCCTTCTTTTTACTGGATACTGGATCATTTCCTGTTGCCTTCCTTTTGTCTGTCTCAAATCTTCACCAGATTGTCTTCTGCTTTCCTGCACATATGCCTGAACTACTATAATCTGTTCTCTTTGACCTTCTCTGCAATTGGATCTACTTGCTCTTCTTCTCCTCTGATATCCTCATTTCTTCATCTGTCCAATGGTATGCATCCTATCACCCATCTAGCTTCTTTAACTGTTCTGCCTTCACTGCCCAGGTTTCTGTACCTTATAGTAAACTACTGTTTTATACACCTTACTCTTCAGCTTCCTTTAACCGTGGTGGTGGTGCTGCGGTAGCGTTGTCGCCTCACAGTAAGACGCTGTCTGGTTCGATTCTCAGCTAGAGCGTCTTCTGTGTGGAGACATGGGTGAATGGGCACACCTTCGTGGAAGGTTGTGCGTCAGGCCTGGCAAGCCGGTACATAAAAAACAACTGCCAATCATTAGCGGACCGGAGTTCCGCTGTGGCAACCCCTAACCAGGAAAAGCCGAAAGACACAAACAAACAAACCCTTCAGCTTCCTTTACATTGTTCTTTCACACATAAACATTTTGTGCCATTTGGTTGCAACCCCTCTAATTCTAGCTTTGAACTTCTCATTCAGATTTACCTTCTTTTCAACCACCTCTCCCAGACACTTGAAGCTATTAACCACTTCCATTATTTTACCTTCCATCTCAATTTTCAGTTTCTTCTGATTTCCCCCATTTGATGCCTGTACAAACTGGAAGAGTTCTGATACCGCTGTCTGATGTAGAACTTTATACCACCATATTCAGTTTGTTGTTGTCCTATAGTAGAATTGAATGAGCATACTCATTTGATCCTAATCCTGGAAAAAATGAGAGAGTTGTTGATGACCCCTCCTGGCTAGGAAAAAAAAGATGATCTATCAAACAATAATAAAACTTTACTTTAAAAAAATATTTGTCTTAATGAATGTATGTCTCTTCCACCAAACCCATCATAAGATTAACACATGTTGGGGCAAACTTTGAATGTACTACAATTTGTGTGTTTCTTTTGTATATATCATTTTTATATTAAAACAGAAAAAAATCTTCAAACAATTTAGTAAGGTCTTTTATACAGACTACTAAATGAGATATATATATAAAAAGGAACTGATTAGAATCCTACATGTATGGATATAAAAACTTGTTTGATCCACGGTAACAAAAAAGTACCCTTCCTACCCCTTAAATCATTTTAAATGCTGTTCACAATCTCCAAATTAAGATCATAAGCATTTAACCATTGGTTGGAGAAATTTGGCTATTAAAAATCTCATCCTTTCCATAGACTTTTGAACACCCAAAACTGTAAGTCCATCTACTTGTCTAGGCATATCCTTGTGGATCTGGGTAAACAGTAAAACTATGGGATACATGGCTGTTTCACCGCAAGGTGTTCCAGGGATTTTTTTCTTTTTCTACCAAAAATCCATTCTTAAGATCCTTGTGCCAAATTTCCAAAAGTTGACTCTGTACTGACTTCATTGGATTAACTTCTTAAATAACTATAGCCTCGTAGATTTACTTAACAAAGCTGTACACATTTCTATGTAGAATATTCTGAACATAGCAGCAACATTGCTACCTTTATCAAAATGTGTTCTAAAACATTTTTTATTATAACATAAATCATTTAATTCTTGACATTCCATTGTACTCTCTCCGTTTTCTGTAAGGTTGTTTAATTTCTTCAATACTCAGTTCATGAAAAGTATTAACAGCTTGACAATGGCAGTATGGTATAAAGACCCTGTCCTTTGTAAACTCCCAAAGACACAAACAACCATCAAGAAGGCCTAACGTGGACTAGTAACTGGAAGAGTCATGGTCTAAAACTCAATGCCAAAAAATGCATAATAGTATATTTTGGAAAGGCAATCACACCTGGAAATTATTGCATTGATAATACACCTCTAAGAATTGACCCCATGGTCAGGAATTTGGGAACGCATGTAGACAGTGACTTGGCCTTTGGATATTATGTGTCTGCTGTAGTACGTTGCACAACTTATAAGCAATGGTATAGTATATAGGTCCAAAGATGTCATTGTTCCATTGTACTTGGTCCTCTTTAGACTAATCATTGAGTACAATGCCCCTACAGTATATACCTGATCAGGCATATACAGCAACTAGAAAGCTCACAGAGGTCCCTCACAAAAAGAGAACAGTGAGTAGACAACATGACCTGTGCAGACCATCTCAAAGCCTTATCCTTGTACTCTGTCTCCTACAGACTGCTAAGAGGCAATCTATGCCTGGCCTTCAAAGCATCCTCTGATATAGCCTTTATGGACCTGTTGCACATCCACAAAACAAATTATATGCACCCAATTTACAGACCTAAACATCATCTGCAAGATAAATAAGAAATGTTGGAGGGACAGATATGTGTCTCGGAGACTACCCCTTCTCTGGAACAGGCTTCCCATCCACATGAATCAAAGTTCCTCCCTGCACTTATTTAAGTGCAAGTTTGATCAGTGGATGGGGAAGTGCACATTCACCCCTGGCCTTCCACCTATGTCCCTATTAAAAAGAGGAAGCCTGTAAATGCTGACTTACCCATACTCAAACTATACCCCCAATAAAATGAACGGTATGGAAACTTGTCAAATACATTTGGGAAGTATGGCTAGGCTTAAAAATCCCTTTAGGGTCATTAGCTTAGTAATTACCTGCTAACCTATGAACATAGGATATAGCCTGGTGACTGTGTTGCATAAAACCAAAACCTCACTGTAAAACATACAGTATATTTTATTTCCACTCAGAATAAACCAGCTTTCATCAGACTAAAACAATTCAACATAAAGTGTTGGTTTAAGCGACATTCGTCATTTGCATGGCCAAACTGAAATCATCACTCCTGTCATATTATTTCACTTGTCTGCTTTTAATGCTAACTTTATACTAGGGAAAGCACTCACATTAAAAAAAATGGGTGCCCGTCAAACATTGCAATCCTTGTAACTGTAAAAATGTAAGTGTGAATAATTGGAAGCTGTAATAATTCTGAGATTCCAGTATCTCAAAATATTCCTCATACTGTGAGGTACAATGATCATGGAGTTAGTATGTATAAATCATACGAACTGGGGGCTGCTTTGTGGTGCAGGGAAGTGAAGTCCCTGTCGAAACACTTTAAAATTAACAGTTTCAGAATTAGCTGTGTTTGTTAATCTTTGCAGTAGCAAGTCTCACATGTCTAACAAGGAGCCAAGTAAATCTTACAACTTAATACTCACTATAATCAACCAAATTGTTGCACCATCTTAGTTGTTCTTATCAACAACTTGTAAAACTTGAAACAAAAAAGTGTGATATTTTCGAGTCATATTAACGGGGTGGCCACGGTGGTGCAGTGGTTAGCATTGCTACCTCACAGCAAGAGGTTCTCCGGTTTGATCCTCAGCTGGGGTGCCTTCTGTGCGGAGTCTGCGTGTCCTCCCTGTGGTCACATGGGTTTCCTCCAGGTGCTCCAGTTTCCTCCCACCTCCCAAAGACATGCTGCAGGTGGATTGGATACTCATATTGGCCCTAGGTGTGAGTGCATGTGTGTGTGCCTTCTGTGGAAGCTTGGGTGCTGGGCTGGCAACTCAACACTGTAAAACTCCACTGCTAATCATGAGCAGACAGGTGATCCACTGTGGCAACCCCTAACCAAAAGAAGAAGAATTTTCGAGTCATATTAATGTGCCTATAAATTCCTTTTATCACCTTTTAATTATTTTATACGTGTTCTAATATGCTTTCTTTAAAAGTGCAGTGCAGATGTTTTCTCCTACATAAATCAAGAGAAATGGTATGCAAGATGCTAAAGAGAGAACATTATTAGTTATTGTTTACATAATCATCAAAAAAAGAAATACGTGGTTTTGTATGTGCATGTGCATGTGTGGGTGGGGGGGGGCAGACAGAGAGAGAGAGAGAGAGAGAGAGAGAGAGAGAGAGAAAGACAGAGACAGAGACAGAGATACAATCCAACATGTACCACTATGTCTCCATATCCGAAATGTCCTGTAGGTATTCACTGTCCTACAGACTACAGGAAAGTTAATGTGGTACTGACAGGCTGAATGAGTTACCTGTACAAGGTTTTACTTGTATCACATAATAATACATTTTTCTGTTAACGTATTACATATCTTGTCAATATTCAAACTACAAGAAACTCCTACAATATGTGAGCCATACTGGTACCTATGGCAATATTATATTTTTAACAAGATATAGGAAGGCCAACAGTTCTTCACTGCTGTACCTATAATGTGAGCACTGCAACACTGTTGTGAGATCTAGCAGGCAACATACACCCTTGTCAGCATTCCATACGCAGACATATCAGGCAGTACCTTTCAAAAGCAGCTACTATGTGCAACCTTACATTTTTCAGCAACTGTTGAGCAGTGCTGCTTTATGCTTTGTAGGGCTGTGGTTCACAAGCAGCAAGCACACAACAGTGTAGTGCTTGCATTAGGCGTTTTACCACAGTAAGATAAATGGTTTACTGAAACATTATTCTGAAGTTAAATATAGGTTCCTTACTAAGTACTTTCTGCAGCATAAAGCATTTAATTGTCAAAAGTAGGGAAATTAAATGTTAGAGGCAACATCTGCTCATCTTTGCATACTCCCATCATAGAGTAAGTTATTTTACAATGCTCCCACAGGCTATTATACCACTATATTGCTACTATAAAACCACATTTACTCGTAAGTCCACTATACTTTCAAGTTAGAGGTAAATTTAGAACAAAGCAGATGAAGTATGAAATGAATGCATTTCCGTACTTCAAAGGCAGACATTTTTCACTGCTTCTGAAAATATATTTATGGGTCATTTCCTGAAAGTGACAGCTGATAACTCCATTAGCTCCATAACAGAATGCTTAACTGCATGTTTTGTTTCTAAGTATTGAAAGTTAAAGTTACAGTTTTGTATTTACCATGTTCAAGTCAGGCTTATGATTTTGTTAGTTATAAATATTTCTGCCACAGAGTTTTAGTATGCTAATCATTTATACTCCTATTCCTTGTGAAATGTAGCTGACAAAAACAAAAAAAATCATCTCCAACTAAGGAACTATGAATCAGCATTTGCATGGAGTTGAAAATGCCACTACTACAGAATGTGTTGATAGCAGATCCCATGTGGAAAACATGGGTCTAAAACACCTTAACATGTTAAAGTTATAGAGACAAATATGAAAACCAGGGAAATAAACTGAAACTGACAACTCCAGTGAACTGTCTTATACTGCTTACCTCTGTCTATGGTCCAGCACCAGGCGGAGAGAGATGATAAGGTGAATGTTGAGAAGAAGGCATTCCTGCATCTTACTGTGGCACACGTAGGTGAGCTGTTTGGGGAAGCTTCTCAGGGAAATGGTGACTGGGTTGGGCTATAGGATTATTTCCTCTCATTTTAATTGAAACAAAATAGGAACAGTTTTCTGTTTAACACTAGTTTGAAAAAGGCTGGGCACTCTCCAGTGTCACAGTTTGTGTAGTGGTCACACCACAGAACTGGACATTTGTTCTATAATGATGATAATAATAATAATAATAACAATAATAATAATAATAATAATATGGTTATAGGTGCATAGGGTCATAGGTGTGTACTACGCTAATGGCCCTGGAGCCTTTACAAGCCTAGCCCATAGGATTACCCTGGCATTGCCCCACCCGACCTTAGTTCGAAGTGCCTCTGTCGAGTAAAGTCACTGGAGTGATCCCTGGGGTGCATTTTCTATTTCCCATCCACTCATCAAGATTTCTCTTGAAGAGGGCCAGTGAGGTGCTCTGCTTGACATGTATGGGAAGTCTATTCCATAGCATGGGCAGTCTCTGGGTTATGAACCTTTCCCTCCAGCATGTTCTGTTGATTGTGGTAATGAAGTTGAGGTCTCTGGAGTGTGTGGTGTGGAGGGATTGGGATTTCTTTAGATGTAGCAACAGAGCTGAGTCAGACTTGGCTTTGTAAGTCAAGCAGAGATCGCTTCTAAGTAGGCGATATGAGACAGAGAATAGACGGAGTTTTTTTAGTCTGTCCATATACGACAAATGTTTAAGGCCTAGGATCCTCTTTTTGAGGTACTTTTGTGGCATCTGCAGTTGTTGCAGCTGTTTAGTGAGGTACTTACCAAATGGGGCATTGTACTCAATGACTGGCCTAATGAGGGAAGAGTAGAGGGGACAATGACTTCTTTCTTCCTGGATGCAAAACCCTTAGTAATGAGACGTGCCACATAGAAGGACTTTCTGACCACAGTGGCAATCTGGTGGTCAAAAGAGAGGTTCCTGTCAACCTGCATTCCCAGATCTCTTATAACGCCTTCTGTGTTCAGTGGATTACCATCGATGTGGTAATTCATGGGAACCGGGTTTTTCCCAAAGGGGATGATGACACATTGTTTGGCATTGAGCTTAAGGCCATGGTTCTGACACCAGTCATTGGTCTCAGTGAGGCCTTTCTATAGGATGTCAACATCACTCAGGGAGTTAATAATAGCTCCCAACTTGCAATCTTCTGTGAACTTTGTCAGCCAGAGTCCCTTCATGTTGGCCTGGACTTCAGAGAAGTAGATACCAAACAGGAGATGACCCAGGACCGAACCCTGTGGAACTCCACTCATGACTGGTCAGCAGTCTGACTTGGAGTCAGCTTTTTTCACACTGTGGGTTCTACCCGTGAGCCAGTTTGCAACTCATCTAGTGATATAGGGGTTGATGCCTAGCTTAGTGAGTTTTGCTATGATTCCTGAGTGGGGAATGGTATCAAAGGCCTTGGCCAGATCAAGGTAGGCTGTATGAACCACCTTGCCTTCATCCACAGCTCTGGTGACTGACTCAAAGATGTTGACCAAGTTGAGCAGGCATGATCTACCCTTCACAAAACCAAGCTATGTGGGATCCAGAGTTTGGAGCAGACATGATCTACCCTTCAGAAAACCAAACTGTGTGGGATCCAGAGTTTGGAGATTCCCTGTATCCTTGTTTATTAGGTCCATCATGAAGAGTTGCATAGCTTTGCATATCAGACTCATCAGGCTAATGGGGCAATAGTTCCCAGGGTCTGTAGTCACTCCTCCTTTGTGGAGAGGGATGACTGTAGCAGTGTGCCATTTGGTAGGGACAAAGCCTGAGGTGAGGCTGCGATTGAACAGGGCACACAGGTGAGGTGCCAGTTCACACTGTAGTTCATGTAGAACACAGCCAGGGATATTGTCAGGTCCCATAAAAGCTGTATTCTTGGCCTTGGACAGTGCTGTTTTAACCTGTGCAGCAGTAATACTGGCTGCCTGGCAATCTAAAGGTATTGTGACTGATCCCTTGGGGGGGGAGGGGTAAAGTTGGAATTGAATCTGCTGGCCAGTATATTGACAATAGCTGTTGGCTCGGTATAGGAGATACCATTGTGCAGTAGCTCAGAGCAAATCTGGGTATTGCCCTGGAGATTCTTTACATAACTATAGAAGGCCTTGTGGTTTTCTTTATTATTTGCAACAATTCTGTTTTCATAGCTAGCTTTAGAAAATTTGATGAGGATCTCAACTTTTTTTTTTGAGGCTAAGGGAGTTTTTCCAGTCTTGGGACTTTACCTTATTCCGCATCAGTTTACTCCTTCTGTTGTAGAGTTGTTTGTGGCAGGGAACCACCAGACTAGCTTCCTTTTTTTGGAGGAAAGCATCTTGGTTCTGTTGGGTATGGCAAGATCCATGCATTTGTGTATATGTTCATACAGTGCGTTGGTGTATGATTCGGCGGTCATGCAACTGATCTCCATTTGCATGAGTGCTCTGAAGTTAGCGACCCCTGTTTTTAGTAGCCCAAGTTAGCTTTGGAGAAGTTTTTAATGTTGGTTACCTTTGTGGGGGTGGGGGGTATTAGGGGTGTGGATTTCCAAGGTGATTAGTTTGTGGATGGATCTAACCAGGAAGGAGTTGACTATTTGTGTAGAGCAATGGTCGCCCATGTTAGTAATGACCAGGTCAAGGATGTTGCTAGTGGGGATAAGAATGAGCTGGTCCAGGGCATTGGAATTAATGAACTCCAGGAAAAGTTGGGCAATTCTATTGGTACATGAGTAGTTTTCCCAGTTAATGGAGAGGTAGTTGAAGTCGCCCAGTATGAGAGTGTTAGGTTGGACCCTAATATTCTCCGGGGTGCTTAAGAACATGGAGTGTAAGTTTTGGGACATGGTTGGGGACCTATAGCAGGCTATGACCTGAATTGCTGTCTTACCCAGTGTTAGCTGCACCTGAAATATCTCAGATGAGTTATGTTGAGTTACTAGTCTGTAGGTGTGCACATCCTTTATGAATATGGAAACACCACCACCTTTGGAGTTTCTTTCCAAGTTCTGGGTCCGAAAGATGTGGAATGAGTTATTGCCTGGTAGTGCAGGGGTGCTTTCTGATTCCTTGAAAAAGGTCTCGGTTATGGCACAAATGTCGATGTTATCCATTTTAAGGACTGCTTCGAGCGAGTGCATTTTGAGATTTAGACTTCAAATGTTGAGCATCATGCCCCTCAGATTGCATTTGTTTGTAGCTGTTACAGTGGCAATTTGGTCTTTGGAACACCACCTAAAAAAGGCCCTATAGGGGTGGTAAGAGCCTTGGCCAGTATCCAAAAGCCTAGGGGTGACAGATACAGGCCATCTCTGGCAAAGCATTGAGGTCTGTCAATCATGTCATTCCAGGCAGACAGATACTGGATCCCCTTAGAATGACAGAAGAAACTTAGCCAATTGTTGAAATCAGTCATTTTCTGCTTGTACTATGGTATCATTCTGGGTGATGGTAGTATGCTGCTCAGGGCTAGGGTCATACCTGCCTGGGCTACATAATCAGAGATCTCCTCCATGTCTCTTTTCATGCAGTCCAGGGAGGTACGTCTCAGGTCATTCACACCAATGGTGGCTAGTGACTTCAAATCAAGGAGGGGGCTGCAGGAGACACCTTAACGTGGGGTGGAGCCAACTAGAAAGGGGTGGGGTTAACTTCACAGTGTGAGGCTAAGATACAGTGTGGTCAGCACTGATCGAGCTTACCATTTTATATAAAATAACTGCTCAATCACTATTGCACATGCTGAATAGTCTACCAAATACTAGACTAAATCGCATTTTAGAGCTAATGAGGTGTTTAGGTTACACTATAACAGTACAAGACCTAAACATCTCTGAGCAGTAAAAAAGTGGTTGGTCTTGACTGCATGAAACTATTATGAGTACACATGATGTAGTAAACATACATTGTACTGTATCAGGTAATCTGCATTTTGTACAGTGCCAAGTGAAAATTGAGGTGATTTGGAAATCTCACTGTAATATCTTAATTTATTATTCACAATTCAAGGTCACTCCAATGCCTAATGTGCCAGTGGTGGTTCTGAGAGACACTGGCACAGGCTTTTATGACAGTTGACTTTACCAAAATACACATTAATCTTGCAAAGCCAGAATTACAACAGTAAACAGCACGGCCAGCCAACCCATTTCATTCACATACAGCCCCCCCCTCCCATTACCAAACAAAAGAATCTGCTTTGGCACTGCCAGGATTAAATTAACATACTACATACTTGTATTAATTTTATTTAGTTGACAGCAACATTAGTCACAATTTATGTGTGCCAGCTCGCCTTACACAAATACACATTTCATTTTATTTATTTTACTTTTGTTTACCAGGTTTATCCATCTGTCTGTAGTCAAAAAAACATTTTCAGCATATGTCCAGGGAGAAAAGCTCCAACATATTGCAAACATTTGTAAGCAGACATTCAGTATATACACGAACAGATATGAAATAACATACATTAAGAATGGCTAATACATTTGATAATTAGATTGCATTCTTCTGAAAGTATACGCAACTATTAGTCTTGCAAAGTTGGAATTACAAGAACAGTAAACAGCAGGCCTTGTTGCTTCATTCACACATAGCCACAGTCCATATTGCCCACCCCCACCAACAGTATTTGATTTTATCTTGTGAGGTTAAAGACAAAAAAAGGATAAAAAAAACAACACTGTTATTAATATATGTATTTTTTCACATGCATAATAGCAAGAGTTCAGAGCTTGTTGTCGATCTTATTTCACTCAAATGCACATTACCCTTGCAAAACAAGTCAGAAGTATGACAGTAAGGCCAGTCATTTTGTACACAGATACTAGGCATTGCCCCCAGCCAAAAGATTTAAAATAATGAAAAGGGAAGACAGTGGTTACATTACTGTATTTCTTTAGCATCACAAGTTTAAGAACTTGTAGGTGATCTTACTTTAGTTCCCTCATACACACTTTAGTCATGCAAGGCTAGAGTTTCAGCAACAAAACATCCACCCACCATCCTAAACTATCTTGACTGACCCTGCAAAAAGATAAAGTTGAAAAAAACAGTTCATCCACAGGTAGCTCGCAAAACACATTGCTTATCTAGTACCTGTTTGACCCCTGCCAGGATATTTAAAAAAAAAGACATTCACAGTCAAGCAGTTTCCTGCCTCCTTAGTATCTGTTTAACCCTGCCAGGATATTATATTAAAAAAACATAAAGTTATCAACAACCCCCAAAACACATACACCACTAGTATCTGATTAACCCTAACAGTGTATTTTATTAAAAAAAGAATATCATCAACAGACCCCAAAACACATTGCCTCTCTAGTATATGGTTAACCCTGCCAGGATATCATATTAAAAAATAATGTCATCAACAGCCCCCAAAACACACAGACCCCTAATACCTGGTAGACCCTGTCAGTGTATTATATTAAAAAGAAAGCCATCAAAAGCCCCCAAAACATACAGAACCCTGGGTTGAGCCTGAAAATTATGCTGAAAATGTATGGTAAACCCAGTGATCCACATGGTAAAGATTGATATGGTTGTGTCCTAACATCTAACATGTGATGGACAGCAAAGTGATGAAACGGTATCAGGCTGCTATCAACCAGGGGTGCCGAAAAGTAATAGCCCCCCCCGAGCGATCTTTATTATCATATAAATACTTTTAATTAACATAACCACAATTTGGCTGGAATAGTTACCTGTTGTTACTCTTCAGGACAAGGAGTTGAGACAAACAAAAAAAAAAGAGAGAGAGACAGAGGGGGTCTTGAGCTAATAGTGATGTATCACAGCACTTGTTGGCAGTACTGTCGCTTATGCTCTGTACATTATAACCAGCCTTATTAATAAATAGTTAATACTTAGCTCAAGCATATGGGCATCATTCTGCAAAGAACTGTGAGAAAAAAAAGGAATCCTCCCTGAGGTATTACAGATTAATAACATACACAACCAGAAGCTAGCTTTAATATTCCTACAGCCATATTAATAAGACAAGAGTAAATGTGATTATGGATTATGCACTATGCAGAAATTAATAAAACTCCACACAACTGCATACAAAATGCATACCACAACTGATATCCTGAATAAACATGCAGTAAAATATTGCCCTAATTTCACATCTGGCACATGTGGATTTATTTTAGTAAACCACTTACAATGGATATATGTTTTTTCCAGCTGGTATCCAAAACTTATTGTGGAGAATGACATGCAAAACATTAAGAAAGGCATAAAAATCTAAAGAGAAATTTGCTTTCTGTTCACTGAATATGAGGAATGCAAACTACACACATAGCCAGCTTAACCTCTTTTATTTTTGGTAACAAAAGGATAATGAAAAATCATTTAAGTAACTCTAAGAATTAAAGCAATGATTTCACTCTGAGAGATGAACAGTGAATTAAGCCCAAGATGGAGAATTGGTTTTGTTTTACAAATTCTGAAGTATTGCCAAATTCTGATTGGCTACCCTGAAATAACCAAAGAAATACCTGAACACATCTTTGTTACAGAATACTAACCTTAGATACACAGACGACTACTTACACTTCTGTACGGGTCCCTGAGCATCTGCTGGAACTGCTGAGAGCATTGCTCTTACCTACAAAACATCTGAATACATTTTACTCTGATAAAATAACTTTTTTTTCATAAATAGAATGGACAGGATTTGAATGGTAAAACTAAAAAGAACCAGATAAGCAAGTCTGGAAGAAGTCCTGTTGTTTGAAGTCTATTTTCTAAACAATAGCACATTGAGTAACAATTTATCAAACAAGGCTGAATAGACAGATATTTTAAAAATAGACATATTTTGTGAGATTTTCACAAAGGAAATATTTCTTTGCAGATATAGTCATCCTACAGTTGACTAAAACTGCTTGCTTTTTGGTTAAACGTTGGTTAGTTACTTACTCCTCTCCATCCAGTAGCCCTTCTTCTTCTGTCATTATTAATGTTACTATGTCAGTCTCAGCAAGTCTCAGTGCCTCAGTCAGCCACTGTCCGATCTAAGTTACAAAATCCATATAATCCAAAGTAAGTACTGTTATGGACTGTTTCTCGCTGTTTTTCCCAACACACAAATCCCGGGAAGAAAGTGAGAACCAATCAGTAGCCTCCCTGCCATCCACATCACATACATGACTGCGGACGTGGCAGTCCGATCTCCTTCCAGTTTACTGCAGTTCCAAACCACATAGACTTCTGGGCATCACACTGATGCCTTCTCTTCTTAATCTGGACTGCATTTAGAGCAGTCTGGATTTACATAAATTAGTTTTTTGTTTTTTTTTTTAAACCCAGAACTCGTTGAGCATGTGCGGTTTGAGTTCCGGGACATTGACAGACACGCAGACAGTCACAGCTAAGCAGGCAGTGAGTATACCATAGTATACTACACTAAATATTTTATTTTTTAAAATATTTCTTTTTTTTTTCTCTTCACAGCTGGGCAGGCTGCAGTCTTGCAGTCCAATGGCACGAGCCGCCACTGATTCACACCTACATGTACAATGACAGAGTCATATTTGTACCTGTTGTTGAGGGACCTGAGTGCGTGCTTTATGTGGTGGATCCTGGCACCTGACAGGCAGCTGATTTTTACTTTCTCCTTATTCAACCTAGTGATTGGGACATCAGTGTGCCTAACTATCTCGTCACCTATAACTAGTGTGTTGGACATGCTGTTTTGCCTTAGGGGCTTTGGTTGAGTGGCACGTTGTTTAGGAGAGTTATGTGTCTTGTGATTAGTGTTGTGTTGTGGTGGTTGATGCGTTTCTGCCTTGGAGGTCTCTGCTGTTTGGGCAGATTTTTATTGAGAGCCTCCACGAAGGTGGGTGTGTGGTTTGTGTTTTTATGTGAAGGCAGTGCTGGTGTGTGTTCTGCAGGGCTATGTGTTCCATGTGGTGAGGTGCAAGTGTTGACCTTCTCCTCTTGACCAGCTATTCTGGTCTTGGCTGGAGAGTGCGTGGCTTCCAATTTGGATATGTAAGTGCATCTCTCGCAGGTCTGAGTGTTGGGAGGTAAGAGGAGAGGGTTGTCAGTGTATATGAGGCAGTTGCTACATTGCCTCAGGATGCCCAATTTCACCAGGTTAACAGCAGAATGCACAGGGAACTGACCTTTAGACATGCCTGGAGGGGTGGGCATTAATAATAAGTGCTGGAGACATTTCCTTGAAGAACGTTTAGCACTGGTAGCACTTTTGTGTGCTACAATAATTGCTACAAGAAGTCTGGTAAAGTGCTAGACTAATAAGCTAGTAAAAGTGCAGGAGAGGAGAGAACTAGTAGAGCTAAGGGAAAAATTGACGAGCAGACTTTGGCACTGCTCAGAAGCTTACAAACAGTCCTGGATACAGCAAATCTGTATCTGGACTAGACTAGTTATAGGGAAGGTGGGAAACAAGCGCAAACTCGGGATTTTAAACCAGGAAGTTGAAAAAGATAGAAAAACTGCCCAAACGCCCAATAAACTACAATTTCTGGGCCAGAAACTACTTCTCTTTTGGCAGATAGGCTACCTAGTGCTTACCAGTCCTACTGATAAGGAGTTGGAGATCTACAAATATAGGGATTTGATTTCCATCTGTAATGCTTTGACCTTAATTTGGGAATGACTCTTGAAGGCTGCTGGGTAAGTTGTAAGACAATAGGACTTTGCACCGTCAGTGACTCTGTTACACTGCAGGTAGGATTTGACAAGCAACATAATTAGAGCAGTCACTTAACAGAAGCTAGAGACAGTAGCAGCTACCATACTATATAACTGTCGAGAAGGGGCAAGGGTGCATCTTGATGTTTGTATCACTAGACTGTCATGGAAAGCTGGAGAACAGGAAAATTCTGGTAGGTAGCAGCTGGGCTGAATGATGAACCTCTACCAACACAAGATGACAAATAGGATACTGAATGATTCTTGTACAACTAACAACTTCACACAACTTTGTAACAACATATTTCTTACACCTGGACATTCCTGCCACAGGGATTTCACAACAGAATGGTCTCTTGGTGTGCTGAGCCTATAATGCCAGCATGGAGATGGTGGATTGTGAACTGTGGCATAATACCATGAATTGGGCAAATAAAACTATAAAGCCAGAGCTGAGTGGGTCAGAATTGTTTGGGCAGATGCTACAAAGCAGCATTAAAAGCAGCATTAAAAACAAAGGGAGGGGAGCACTGAAATGAAATAAATATTTTCTTGCATAACTTAGAAACTTATGATAGCAATAATTTTTGGGCAGGATGCTACAAAGCATAAAAGCAACAATAAAAATAGAGATAGGGGAAACACAGAAAGGAAACAAAATATTTTCTGGCTTAACTTATGACAGCAACTTATGATAGCAATAATTTTTGGGGAGGATGCTACAAAGCATCATTAAAAGCAACAATAAAAATAGAGATAGGGGAAACACAGAAAGGAAACAAAAGATTTTCTTGCATAACTTATGACAGCAACTTATGATAGTAAGGTTAGGGCCTTGATGCTTTTCCTCAACCCTTACACTGGTTAAACACTAACACTCTAGCACTGAACATTTACAGAGCTTAATTAAACTTGCAGTTGGACATGTGGGCAGTGCTCTAGGAATTATAATGACCGGTTTCCTAGGGATTTTCACTGAAAGCATTTTTTCGTAGTAGGAAGACTAGTTCCCTCTTCCGCTTGGCATTATGCAATGTAGAAAGGCAGATTTAATTATAACAGTGGGAATGCTTACAGGAAATGTTTTAAACTTATTAAAGTAATTAAACATAATAGTTTACTTAGCTTTAAATATGTATTAATTATTCATGTAACAAAAATGTCATCTCTCACCTGATATCTCTTCTGTCCCTTCACTTCCAAATTGCATATTTTCTGTCAGACAGGTAGCATGGTTTCAGATACAGTACACAAACTGTAGTTTTCACTATGACCTCAAAAATATGTAAAACAGAGAGAAGTGGATGATAACAGGTGCCATAATCTTAGACCTAAACGGGGGACTTGAGATAGTTGATTATAATTTACTGCTGCTCAAACTAAAGAATTATGGATTTTAAGATGAAATTGCCACTTAGTTTATGGACTATCTACAACAAATCTTTCAGTTATTAACATAAAGTACTTGCTTAGAAAGATTAGTTGTAGGTTCACTCTTTTTATCACTATTTATAAATAACTTACTGTGGGATTTACCAAATTTAAACAAAGGAATTTACATTAATGACATTGTCTTAACATTGTCTTAAATAAAGAGCTTAGGCCATCAGAGCACATGTTCATCGTGTTTCACTGTTGCAGTCCTAACCAATGGGTTATCCAGCTCCCGGTAGCCCTCGATCGGCTAGAATACCAAAGGGAAGTAAAAATGATATCGGCTGTCATCGGTTGTAAAGGATGTCAGGGTGTCCGATACAAAAGGAGGCAGCCGATGTCACTTCCTCAGTCTTCCTTGCCATGGAGCCCAAAGCAGAAGCATTTCTTGCACAAGTTCCGGTCGGCAGTTTACCTTTTTTGTTTCCGACTATAAAGTTGAAGTCAACTACAGCTAAGTACACCATTGGAGATCCTCTTTTCTTGCCTTAACAAATGTCAGAAAAGGTTAATAATTGTCTTACCTGTGGAAAGCAGATTCCCCATAGAGATTTTCAGTCCTATTGTATTATTTGTTTAGGCCTTGACCATGACGTTCCTAACTGTGATCTCTACGCTTCCTTTAATCTGCATACTATTTGTCGTCGGACTAAGCTTTTAGCTAAACATTTTGGAGTTTGGCCTAAGTTTGTCGGTATGGCACCTGCTGGTCTTCAGGCTTCGGATATCCCCAAGAAACGTAAGGATAAGGACTGCAACATGCTTCAGAAGGTCAAGTCCTCAGATGATGTCACGCTGTTGCCAGTGAGGCGCCTTTGCAGCCCCTGCAGTCCGCAGATTTTCAACTGCAGGCCTCAGTTGAGACCATTTCAGAGGCCCCCAGGCCTCCAGTTTCCATTTTGCCTTCTGACCTTTCGCCTGTTGCCTCTTCAGCTGGATCCGGAGCCGCTAAGCTGACTCCGGTGTCCGAAGCCTCCATTCTTCGTTCAGACAGCAAGCTCATACCGACGACTTCGGCTGCAACTTCGGCGGTTGCCAGGCCTCCCGAGTCCTTCAGACTTGCAGGTAAATCTTCCAGCCTTAAGCCTGTGAAGAAACAGGCTCCAGTTTCTTCTCGTTCACCTTATTTTCAAATGGTTAAAATGGCTGATGACCTTTTGACTCTTATTAGGGGTTCACAGCCTCCTCCTTCAAAAAGAGGTAGGGATGTCTCTCCTAAGGCTTTGTCTTATTAAAGTTCTGATACTTCTAGCATTTCTGTTGGGGAAGAGGAAGTTTCTCAGGCTTTCACTTCTTTTGAGGATTCAGACGCAGAGGAGTCCATCCCTTCTGCTTCTCCTCCAGAAGATTTCCCTTTTGGTGATACTTTAAATACTCTCAGGGAGCATTTTAAATGGGAAAGTCGGGATTATCCCCTTTCTAAGAAAAGGATTAGGGAGTTTTTGGATTTGCCTCAGCATAAGCCTTTGGCTATTCCTCCAGTGTTGGAAGTGGTTGATGATGTTTTTCTGGAAAATTCCTTGACTCCAAATTTGGTTCCTCCTGCTCCCAGGAAACCTGACAGGTACTATAGAGTCCCTGATTCTCATTTGTTTCTTTTTAGGAATCTGCTAGCTGATCCAGAGGTTATTTCTCAAGGCCCTAAAGGAGTTAAGGCCACTGTTACTAAAAATCCTGTTCTTTCTGACAGGGAATCTAGGAACCTAGATAGGTGGGGTAAAAAGGTTTATACCTCTGCCAGTCTTGCTATTCGGTCTACTAATTGTCTGTTTCATATGCTGAAGTACCAGCCGCACACCTTGGAAGATATTAAGTCTAGGATAGCAGGTGTGCCTCTGTTGGTGGAGAGTAAGGATATGCAGGATTTGCTGAATTCTGACAGTCTTGTCAATAAACATTCATTACATTGTGGTTTTGACATTCTGGAAGCCTCCTGTAGGGCTACAGCTATTGGCTTTGTTATTAGAAGACATGCTTGGCTCAGGGAGCAGCCCCTACCAGAGCCTGTCAAGGCTAAGCTTTTAGATATACCTTTGTATAAGGACAGTCTTTTTGGCAGCAAAGCAGATGAAGTGCTCAAGAAGACGGAAGACAAGGCCAAGTCTATGCAGACAAAGACTTTCTGCAAGTTCAGCCTCCTCGCTTTAGCAGGAATTACCCTTCTAAGAGTTGGACGTTCCCTGATACCAGCAGACAGAAACTTTCTAGGACTAGAGGTTCCAAATCTTCTAGGGGACATGTGGCTACCTCTCAAAGGTCTAAGCGTTGGTAGGCTTCCTCTTCCAAGGTGGGAAGTTCTAAGCCTGCATCTCACTCTAAACATTCTCAATGACTCTGTCCAACTTCTGCCTGTTCTTGGCTGCCCGGAGAGTCCTTTAGGGGAAAAGGTTGGCCCTTTTTGCAAATGTCTTGGACACCATCACGGACGACAAATGGGTACTCAGAACTGTATCCCTAGGACACAAGTTTTCTTTTCACTCCTTTCCAGTGCCCAAAGTATTCCCGGATGCTCCTCCAAACCAAAGGGCAGAAGTAGAAAAGCAAATTTTGTCTCTGTTACATCTGGGAGCAATAGAATCAGTTCCTGCTCAGCAGGTAGGCCAGGGTTTCTATTTCAGACTTTTCCTAGTTCCAAAAAAAGAAGGCACCTGGTGCCCTATCCTAGATCTATCCATCCTGAACTCTTTTTTGATAATTCCAAAGTTCATAATGCTCACTCTGCATCAGTTGCTGCCAATGTTAGAAAAGGATTCCTGGCTGGTAACCTTGGATCTCAAAGAAGCTTATCTGCACATCCCTATCAGGGAAAGTTGCAGGCAATACCTTCATTTCAGGGTGGGCAAGCAACATTATCAATTCTCTGCACTGCCCTTTGGTTTATCTACTTCTCTCAGAGTTTTCACAAAGTGCCTGGCTCCAGTCATTGCTTTTTGTAGGCAGAAGAAAATTCAGATTTATCCATACTTGGACGACTGTCTAATTCAAGCAAATTCTCAGGAACAGCTGTTAAAGGATCTAGAATTTGTAAAGACTCTTCTCTCTTCCCCGTGTTAAACTCTCAATGAGGAAAAATCAAAAATGGTGCCATCCAAAGAGATAACATTCCTGGGAGCGAGTTTGAACACAGCCGCCCAGATGATATATCTCACCCAGGAGAAGCAGACAACTCTTTCAGTTTACTTCAGGGACGTGGCAAGCCTGTCCCGGCTCACTGCAAGCTCTGGGGTTCATGGCCTCTTGCATTCTCATGATTCCATATGCAAGACTGCATATGAGGAAATTGCAATGGTAGCTCAAGAACATTTGATGTCAACACACACAGGATCTGGATGTGATAATTTCTCTGCTTCCATGTCTACAGACAGAGTTTCTATGGTGGGCAACAGCCTGTCTACAGAACAAAGGCATGCCTTTTCACCCACCCCTTGCCACTCAAGTTCTTACCACAGACGCATTGGACTATGCCTGGGGAGCTCACCTGGATGGCAGATGCATACAGGGAAGTGGGAATGCCCAGCAGATGCACCTGCACATAAATTTAAAGGAGTTGATTGCAGTCCAGCAGGCCTTATTAGCTTTCAAGCATCTTCTTTCTCCAGGGACCCTGCTTGTCAGGACAGACAACACTACAGTCATGTGGTACATCAACAAGTAGGGAGGGACTCATTCATACCTCCTGTGTAGACAGAGCATGAGTCTTTGGTCCATAGCAGCATCCCTGGGCCTGATCTCCTAGCTCAGTTTCTTCCAGGAAGGCTCAATGTTTTGGCAGACCAGTTGAGCAGACAGACACTGGATCCTCAAGAGTGGCAGCTGAACAGAGCAGTCTTTTACAGCATCATTCAACATTGGGGCACGCCTCAGGTGGATCTTTTCTCCTCCCCAGACAGCCATCTTCTAACTCTCTTTTGCACCAGACAGCATCACAGCAGAGCCTGGAAAGTGGATGCTCTGTCCTTCCCTTGGATGCTGCTGTCAGTTTATGCCTTCCCTCCTCTTCCTCTTCTTCCCAGAGTATTATTGAAGATCAGGAATGAATGACCAAGGACTATTCTCATAGCTCCGGACTAGCCCAGACAGCACTGGTATCCACTGCTGCGCATTTTCTCCCAATTTCCTCCTTGGCATCTTCCTCTGAAGCCAGATCTTTTGGTTCAGGAAGGGGGAAACATTCTAGATCCTCATCTTCACTCTCTCCATTTGGCAGCTTGGCTCATTGAATGACTCCATCCTTTTCTTCTTCTCTTTCCCAGCAGGTGGTTGACATGTTGAGGGAGGCCAGGAGGCCTAGCACTAGGAAGTCCTACACTGGCAAATGGAAAAGATTCTCTCATTGGATGCAGGCTAGAGGGGAATCTTCTTCTCAGCCTACCCTTCCTCTGATCCTGAAATACCTGGCTGATTTGCTTCAGGGTGGTCTTTCTTTATCCTCTATCAAGATCCATGCTTCAGCCATTTTTGCTCATTGTTCTTTTGAACAACCCATTTTCTCTCATCCCCTGATGAAAATGTTTCTCAGAGGTGCTTGCAACTTAAGACCCCCCAGAAGGGTGCCTACTCCAGCCTTGGATCTTAATTTTGTTCTAGAGAAACTCACTCTTCCTCCTTTTGAGCCAGCTGCCACTGCAGATTTAAAGTTTCTCTTCTGGAAGACCGCCTTCCTCTTGGCTATAACTTCAGCAAGGAGGGTTTCGGAGCTGCATGCTTTGATGGTTGTGAAGCCTTTTCTTATTTTCCATGCAGATAGGGTCTATCTGAGAACCAACCGCTCCTTTATGCCTAAGGTGGTTTCTAGCCTGACTCTTAATCAGTCCATACACCTTCCTACCTTCTTTCCTAATCCTCGAAATAGAGGTGAGAGGAACCTACATTCTCTGGATGTGCATAGACAGCTCAGGTTTTACAAGGACAGGACTAAAGACCTTCGGAAATCAGCTCAGCTATTGGTCAGCTTTGCCCCTGGAGCCCAAGGCAAGTCTATTTGTAAGCAAACCATTTCTAAATGGATTGCACATTGTATTACTTTTTGTTATTCCTTTCATGGCAAGGTTCCTCCTCAAGGGTTAGAACCCACTCTACTAGAGCAGCTTCCACTTCTGCATCCTTTTTAAGGGGTGTTCCTACTAAAGACATTTTGGAGGCTGCCACATGGTCTTCTATTCACACTTTCACAAAGTGTTATAATTTGCCTTTGTTTTCAAAAGCCAGGGCAGGGTTTGCCACTGCTGTTCTGCAGGGTATTATCTCCATTCCTTGATTCTGTTGGTTCCTCCTCCCTTTTCTCTGGGTTTTGGTAATCAACCCATTGGTTAGGACTGCAACAGCGAAACAAGATGAACATAGTACAGTTGTAGATGTTCGAGTGTATTCACTGTTGCAGTCCTAGTTTCCCTCCCTCCTTCCCCATTTTCTCTTTTCATAAGGTACAGGCTAAATTTGGTATTATTTGCCAAAATGGCTTTTGGTTTAAGCCTTGTTTTCTGGGGGCTTCTGACTGTTATAGCAAGAAAGACTGAGGAAGTGATTTTGGCTGCCTCCTTTTGTATCAGATGCCCTGACGTCCTTTACAACCGACAACAGCTGATGTCATTTTTACTTACCTTTGGTATTCTGGCCGATCGAGGGCTACCGGGAGCTGGATAACCCACTGGTTAGGACTGCAACAGTGAATACACTCGAACATCTACATTTATGGTAAGTGTACACAACTGTACTTTCTCCTTTGCATTACAAAAGATTTTATCTCAAGCTGGAATTAATACAAAGAAATCATCAGTAATGGTATTTGGCACAGCTAAAAGGCTAACCAACAGTCAGTATACCTAATGATACAAAACAAAGATACCCAAGCATATTACTGGATATCCCCCCCTCTCCTTTCATTGCATAATGATTTCACAACCACTGAAATTACATGTTAGCTTAAGGCATCATAAAATGTATCTCATCATTTTACCAAAGATCCTCATTTTGCAATAGCCATCAATGTGTGAACTCCTAGAATAGGGTGAACTGCCTGTTACAACTACTCTATCAGCGCATAACACTATCTTGTTACAAACCACTGGAAACAAGATTTTGAAATTCTCTTGCTCATAAAAAAAGAATATCTCTGCTTAAATATACAGAAAACTAAATGGCTTCCTGTTACTGACAGAGTCAACTAAGTGCTGAACTCACTATCTTTCAAATTGCTGATATATATATATATATGGTTCTACCTGACTTCGTCGACAGCGCAGAAGACCGACATCGGAATCCGGAGCTCCAGAAGATCGAAATCGAAGAAGACCGAGTGGCAGAACATCGACAGTGCAGAAGAGCGACGGGACGGATGACAAGACGAACGCCGAGGAGGGCGACATGGGGAAAGGCTGTGTGAGTATGCGGTAGTGAGGGACGTTAGCAGGTAAGTGTGGAGATTGACGGTCTGTGGGGATAGGGGTGGGTTAAGTGAGTTAGGGTAGGGCGCATAGGGTGGGTTAAGTGAGTTAGGGTTAGGGATCGATAGGGATGTGTTAAGTGAGTTAGGGTTAGGAATAGGGGTGGGGTTAAGTGAGTTAGGGTTAGGAGTTAGGGTTAGGAGTGACGGACCTTAGGGTTAGGGTAAGGTTTAGTGTGGGCTTGTAAGGATTTTGGTGTGCTTGTGTTGTGTGTGTGGTTTGTGGAATGGGGATGTGTTTTGTTTTTAATTGTTATTGTGGTGTGTGCAGTGTATGGGGTTTCGTGTTTGTGTACCGTCGGTTATTTCGTTGTCGGTTATGTGTGGTTTCGTGTTTATGGACTGTCGAATATGTGGTGTCGGTGATGTGGTTGTCGGTGTTGTGTGGTTTCGACTACGTCAGGTAGAACCATATATATATATATATATATATATATATATATATACTGGAAACTCTCATACACTGAGAAACTTGGACATCTTTAAACTAAATAGACCACAGTATTCCTTAGCTGTCTCAAAAATCTTTTACCAAGCTGGTCCCTTACTCCCCATTTCAAGTTTTTAGGTACAGAACTATCTTAACTCATTAACACCTATGTTATTTGGAATGTCACACCTATAAGCAGCTTATACACAGCTTGCATTCCAGAGCATTTTCTCAAAAATAATTTAAAAAGCATAAGATAAACAAATGTAAATATTTTATAAACAATAACAGCTATTAAAACTGCACAAATAGCAATAATATCAGGAAAAAATGTTATTCACAATAATATTGTGATTATATTTTTTTCAATACTGTAATATATTATAATGCACACAAACCCCAAATTATATTTTTCCTAAACTTTCACAAATTTTCATATCCTGAAAACTATATAACCTAGACATATATTGTTAGAACATTTTTGTTAACCAGGCATAAGCTTTTATATGACAACAAGAAATTCCCCTGTAAGTGCATGTTTATTGACATATTTACAGAAATAGGAAAACATATGTTTAATTGTCTAATTAGAAGTACATTAATTCTGGTTGAGTGTAGGCCTGAGTGGGTCTGTGGCTGTCATTTACCTAGAGTAATAGAGTTTTACATTTTATGCACTATACTCCCATTGTGTAAGCCTGACATATGATCAAGGGGTTGGCATGCAATGGACTCAGCAATTGCTGTCCATGCATGAAATGTAACCAAAGCCCAGCCCTCTCCTTTGTAAGCTGTACATCAGTGGGAGCTCCAACACCCAGCATAACTTCAGCCACTAAGTGTGTATAGGAATATGGTCCTTACACTCTCCCCATGGGAGAGGTGAATGGGCTCTCCCCTTTCCTTTCTCTTTCACACCATTCAGCTTTTCCAGTGCTAGGGACACTAATCAAACCCAGTTATCTGGGTCACAATCAAGGCTGTGCAACTTTACACCATGCAACTTAACAGTTAACTTAAACAGTCATCCAAGGTAGTGAAATCTTGCTCAGAATCCTTAGAAAAGGACAGGTAGTCTAGCCTGAATAGTAAGAAACAAACTGACAGTGGAAGTCAGTGAGTTTAAAGATGTACCATCAAAGCTCCATGGTCCACTGTGTCAATGGTCACTGACAGATGAAGGAGAACCAATACATATCATAACTTTTGATCCCTCACCATGAAAATGTCATTAACCACTCAAATGGGATCAGTTATTTCTGTGCCTGGATATAAAACTTGACTGACAAAGCTGAAATAGTTGTGCTCCTATCCAACATCCCAATATCTGATTGTAAACTACCTTCTCAATAACCTTATCAATAAAGGGAAGGGTACACATCTGGTATAGAGATTTCAAATTGGTCATGTTCATAGATTTTTTTTTAAGATATGGGATAATTGAAGACTTTCTTAAGAACAACTCCCTCTTTCAAATAAAACTAGACAATCAAATAAATAATTGAATCCAAGGGAATAAAGCAGAACTTAATCAACAAGGCTGGCATTAGGTCAAGATGTCAATTAATTGTACTCTTAGGGGAAACCCATTCCTTTACCTCTTCGTAGTCAGCTTATGTAAACTCAGTCTAACAATAACCAAAACCATCTATGTTATACTCTAAATGTGCGTCGCTGGGGGAACACCTGTGTGATACCTGCAGTCTTAACCATAGAGTAGTATGCAGCATCATCACAATGAAGAGAACAAAGAACCTTATGGGAAGTAAAACAAGCTGAGCTGCACGAGTTGCACACCACTTGATAGAGCATTGCTGGATGAATGGATGCAGCAGAGATCGACCTTGGTAAGACCACTGGCTTCATACAGGACAGCCCTATATGTTATGTTGTATAGTCGGCATCCAAGCTAAGTTTACCATTTAATAGGGAGGTCTTCCTCCAACTACACTCTAACTTCTGTTCCAGTTGGTGCAACTCATGGAGCTCAACAACAAACCATGGTTTGGAAGCTACTACCAAACAGGGATTCATATATATATAGGGTCAATGGATCCAAAGCATCTGTTACTGCCATTTTACAGGCAGCAACCAAAGGGTCTGTGTTATTAGCACTGACCCCTCAAGGAAGTGGTCCAGTAAGGAATAAAAGTGTCATGAAAGATTTTATTAAACTCTTTATCGCAAACCACTTCAGTATTGGGTGCTGAGTCAATGGAAGCTCCAATTTAAAGTCAGGCAGGTGGTGGTCAGACTATGAGTCTGTTTCTACCATCAAAGATGTGTTTCAGCACTAAACTGGAAGACCAAGTCCAAAGTGTGTTCCCAAACATAGGTGGCAGCAGTAACTATGTGAGTGAAATCAAAACTCCTTGAAACATGAATCATCTCCATGACAAGTTCATGGTTTTCACCCCAAGCTTAGGCATTAAAGTTAATCACAATTAATCTTCACAGGAGATGATGTGCAAGGTCAAAGAGGAAGCCAGAGAACTCTTGGACAAAAGTCCTGGGATAACTAGGTTGATGGAAACTATAAGGAGTCTATTATTCATTGTTGCTACAGTATATAAAGAATTATGACTTACCAGCTCTCCTCTTGGACACTCAAAAGCTTAGAAGAAAAATAAAATGCCACATTGAAAGTGATACTGCTATGTCTACAACTGTGAAGACTTAGAGGAACAGAAGTTGCTAGACTGGACCCTGTGCAGTGATTTAACCAGGTATCCATTATAAATATCAGGCTTGTTGTGTTTTGAACTTGCAAACACAGCCCTAGGCACTGGCAGTGCCAAGCGGAGATAGGTCATATATAAAGGACAGGGAAGGTAATCCAGCAACAGATGTACCCCACTCAGGCAGGAAGAAGCCTTGTCATTGCTATGCTCCATCTTTTGGTAGTGCTTTGTCACCATAACACAAACCGATGTCCATATCCGGGTATATGAAAATTTCCACACAAAACCTAGACCATTTCACAATATTTGTGCTGTGCCATCTTAAAGATATTCCAAACTCAATAATTGAAAAGTCAAATCTGTGGAGGATGAACGGAAGGTTACTGAAATAAGAGGTATGTGGTATCTAGCAAATACAAAATGACCAGAGAAAATAAGAAATAAAACTCAGGTAGCAGAAAAATGGCTAGATTAATTAACATAAAATATGCATCTGGAAAATACTGTAAAGGAAATGAAGGATAACAAATACAGACCTCTCCAGGAAAATCATCAGCAAATGAATACACACCCAAATGGTACGTACAATAGCTCAAGAGGGAAGGTCCAGCAGTAATATACAGTAAAGATCATGAACATTTATAGTAGCTTCAGTTGGTAAAAACACCATAAGTTGCTCAATAAAAAATAAAATAACAGGACTAAATCAACAACAGAAAGCTGCTGCAAGCATTAACATAGTGATCAAAATGATGTTGCAGCATTACATGTTTGTGCCCAAATCCATGCTCAGAATTTTGATTAAAAATGGAGACTGAAATATATGCCTCTAAAGTAGGACAGTGTTGGTTGGATAGACCTAAGCAAACTTTAAATCTGGACAATGCGGTAAAAGGTAAGCTTAGAAAGCAACATGCACAGGATGATAGGAATTCAGATTAATAAACTGCCACTGTGGGCATCAAAGGAAAGAAAGCCAGAGAAACGTTTCAAAAGATATTAATCTGCTCACAATATGCAGTGGCAAAACAGTGATTACATACTATAAATGCTCTTGATATGCTAAACACAGATAGGATTGTAAATGTCATCCATGTTACCATGCTGAAATTATTGACAGGATATCAAAGACCCAGAGAACTTAAATGTAAGGAGAATGTATTATACACAGACAGCTGAAGAGCAAAGCCTGCAGGGCATGGAAATGTGAGCCTTACAAAATCTATAGAGTTCAACAGTTGTCAGTCTGTAGTCTTAAACTCTCAGCCAGGAGAGATGCTCAAAGTTAACACAAACAAATGGAAATAAACCAAGCTAAGTAAGAATTCCACAAAACAGAATGCAAGATATCATGTGATACCAGGTATAGACGGACTAAGAAGATGATCTAAACTTTTCTTTTCAGCAATTACAGATAAATGTGAGGTACATCACAGTGTAGGATTAAACCCAATAGTCTGTAATATGTCATGAAACCGGCCACATAACACTGGAGCCAATAAATGAAATGATAGTATAAGTCCACTAATTATGGTCAAAGAACAACCAAGATTCAAAAGACAAAAAATGAGGAACAATACATAAAAACTCTCAAAAAGCCTACAAAAGAAGAAAACTCTCAAGACAAGCAGAAAGATATGCAAAAATTCAAACAACTAGCTGATATAAATTGCAATAAGAAATGGAAATTGATATATGAAAAGAAAAGCAGTATAGAAAAATAATCAATAATTATTTTGCTATAGAAATCACAAAAGAGCAATATTGTTAGCTTTTCAGGTCACCTGAACAATATTAATTTATATTTAAAGCATTAGGAGCAGCCATTGAGTTAAAAGGCCTGACAACTGCATTTATCAGAAAGATTTCCAAATGAATGTTGGCTATTAAATGATGGCTCGGTGCAGCACTGAAACAGCATTAGTTGAATGTTGTTACTGCATGCAAAATTGGTTTTAATAAAGAGAAAAGTCATCTTCACATTCAGCAGTATTTCACTAAGTCAAAGAAGTAACAACCTCAGAAAGATCATCTGTGAGTACAGGATGTGGACAGCATTCATTCAAATAAAATAAAAATGTGTTTTTAAGTTAAGATTTAATATATCTTTTTAGCAGGTCAGTTCTTCTTGCATAATATTTACATTACTAAATAATTTCAGATGACACATTTTGAATATACAGATATTGCCAAAATGCACAGAATGTCAGGGATTGCTTTCCTACAAGCTGATTATAGTGGAAAAAAAGCCTGGGTAATAGAAAGCTTTATTTGCAGCAGTCAAATATGAATTATAGGATCATAGGATCAACAATGCATAATAGTCTAATGATAATGTAATGCATGCCTTGCCAAATAGTCACCCTCAGGCTTTACCTGCTGTCCCTAAGGAGGGTGAGTAGTGAACCTGTCCTACCTCATGTTTTATTTATTTGCTGATGAAGGTTTCGGTCCCTGGTTCTAGTTCTAGTGTTGTTTGCTGAATGTGACTTAATGAGGAAAAAGAAGGCCAGCAATAACAGGTTCTCTAACAGTGCAATAAGCAAGGCACAAGTCACTATCTCATGAGTCTGAAGGACAATGAGTTAAGGGTCAAGGCTTTCAGCCTGTCCTTCGTACCTAAGGGTCTTAAACCCAGAGATATTTTTTTTTTTAGGAACCTCAGGAATCTTTTCAGTTTTTGATGTCTAGTGAAGTACATATGAAAGAAGCAATATAGTCTATAGCAGGGAGCAATGATTTCATTTGATCTGGATGAAATGCCTTTGACAATTAGTTATGATATACAGAAGGATTTCCTGGCTACTATTGCCACATGGTGATCAAAACAGAAAGAACTATCTACCCTGGAACCCAGGTCTCTAACTAGTATTTCATTTGACAGTGGGTATTGTCAATACTGTATGCATTAGTGAATTGCTGTCTTCAGAAGGGAGCAATACTACATTTTTGGCATCTAATTTCAGCTCATTATCCATCTACCAAGTGTTTATTAGTGTAAGCTCTTTCTGAATGGTACGAGCTCCTTCTTGGAGGTACATACATCTTCTGGGATTTTGACAATTGCACCCAGTTTGCAATTTGTAACAAATCTGGCTAACTAGCATTCCTGGTTATCAGTTTTAATGTCATAGATAAGATATAAATGTTGTGCAGGACAGTACCAAGAACAGACCTCTTTTTTGTTCCTCTTCTGCTTCATTCCTCCTAGCTACCCCAGTGTTCCTGACCATCATCAGGTCTACCAGCCTATCCTACTGCCCCTGGACTATCTCTATTGTAAGGCTTGGGCAGGCACAAAACCTAAGGCATCTTGTGGGGATTGTGCCACTGACTGCTTCCACTTGGGATTAGTTTCATTTACCTCCCTTCTTTTAAGGTATCTTCCCTACCCTGCATTTGCCTATTACATCCAATGGCTATTCCCCTCTATGGACCCCCCACTGGGAACACTTAGACAAAAGCCCCCTGCCCCTGGGATGGGCACAAACATCACTCCCTACCAGATCCTCAGACTCACAAACTGTGTATTGAACATGAATCATCTGTGCTATAGTTAGGCCTTTATCCCTGTGATGTCACTGCACTGACATTAAAATAGCATGGAATAGGCACCTACTACTTGGACAATGTGTATTCTGCCTTTCAGTCAGTTGGCTATCCACCCTGCCACATAGGGATCAGTGATTTAAGCTGATGGCTCCTTTGCAATTTCTTCATGTGGTATGTTATCAAATTCCTTGCTAAGACTGAGATAAATGCTAAGAGCAACATGACCAACTGCTTGAGTGACCAAATTGCTGTTCATAAAGACTAAGGAGGTTTTTGATATCATAATTAATGAAGCTGATTATGATACATTTCCTGGCTTTACAGGTTAGACTCATAAGGCTGATAGGCCTGTAATTTCCAGGATCAGTGGTAGATCCACCCTTGTAGAGAGGCAACATCACAGCAATCTTTCCAGGATTTGGGAATATAGCCTGTAACTATGCTTGGGCTGGACAATTTTTGGAGAGGTTCAGTGAGAGTTTTTTGACACTTTTTATTAAACAATTCAGTATGTTATTAGGACCCAGACAGGAAGTATATTTTTGTATTTGAAAGCACCTTAAAATTATTCCTTTGTGGTGGATGGAAAGGGGCTGGAATTGTGGTATAAGCAGAGTTGGGATAGGGCTTAGGGAAGAAGTTAAAAGTAAACTTGTTGGCTAGTATATTTGTGATGCCATTTGGATTGGACTGGGGGCTCCCATTATGAAGAAGTTCAGAGCAATGTTAACTATTGCTTTTAAGTTTTTTAATATATCTGAAGAAAGACTTGTAGTTATCCTTTGCCTTAGATACTAACCTCTGTTCGTGGGTGGCTTTGCTGACCCTTATGGTGCTTTTCTGTTTTTTGGTGAGATTGTAGTTTGATAGCATCATAGTGAACATGACTGAAATGCCAAGGAGTTTTTCCTTGTCTTGTTACAAAGTTTGTTTATATCAACTGACCACCAGGGGTGGGGGTGGGTATGGTGTTTTTAAATTTATCATTATATTTAGCTCTAGCAGGAGTTGTTTAATGCATTTTTCTAAGTAGGCATAAAAATCCTTACCACAGATGGATGCAGATTTAGGGTGAACTGTGGTGATTTCATGGATACATTTAGAGATAATATTATAAAATTGTATAATATTCACATGTGTTGTAGTCTTTAAAAAGGGAGGTATTTATTACAGGGGAAACAAAAGTTCAGAGAACAAGTGTCACAACTTAGTGGTCCGACTTAACTGCTGAGGGGGAGATTAGAGTGATGGAGCAGATAGCGGCCATATTCGTGATGACCAAATCAAGAATGTTTTGTACTGTTGTGGGTATGAAGACAATCTGATCCTGAGAATTCCTGTTTACTGAATCCAGAAATCTCTCAGCATACCCTAGAAATGAAGGTACTGGAGACTATGGCGAGTAATTGAAGTTACCAAGGATTACAGAATTACTGCTTATATGGATTTCTGGCTCCCCTACTGAAATGTCAGTACTTGAAATGCTGAGTATCAACAAGCAGGAAAAAAAGATCGAAACTACAGGATAAGAGCAAATTTTGAACATTCCTCTTTTCCTTTAAACTTCTTTTTTGCAGGTGGGCAAACCCCCTGATTTATTTATTTATTTTATTTATTAATCAGTGTTTTGTGTACAAGCCTGTCAAATGCTGAAGGGAAATCTATATAAATTACATTACAACACAATTTTTCACTCATAGCTGTTATTACATTGTTATCGAATGCCATATTACAGATGGTAATAGGTCTATATTCAGCATATAAATGCTGATATATGGTTTCAAGTCCCAACCTATCCATTTTTGACAATAATATCATTTTTCCACAACATGAAAGTAAACCTAAGGATCTGCATGACTCTGGGTATGTCCTACTCCCCTTTCCCTTAAAGACAAGTTTAACAAGTGCATGTCTCCAATCTTGCAGAATCTCTCCATATTTATACAACCTAGTAAATAATACATGGATAACACTAACAGCCAAAATGTTACTTCTTTCCACATTAATGACCTTTTTACTATCCACTTACCTTTCAACATGCTACCACAAACTACATATCACAGTTACTCACTCCCCAACATACCCTGTCTACACCCCCCTAACCTCCCAATCAGCTTTAATATATCACCTCAACTATTTAACAGCTCTATCACACAACTCATCTCTTTCAAACTTCTGCAATCAAAATCCTACTCCAACCCTACTCACAAATATCTGAGACTTCTCAGCAACTTACACTCCAAACCCCTACACTGACTACTGGCATTCTATTATGTGGAGACATACATCCCAATCCAGGCCCACCCCACGATCAAAGACAGCCAACCTTACAACTGTACCTCTTTCAACACTTACATATAACTTGCAGCACTCTACCTCTGATCTTTTAATATTAAATTGAATCCCATGCAACTATTACTCACTACTCCAGACATCTATCCATCCTAACTGAAACTTGACTCAAACCACACATTCTAGAACAGAAAATATTACATCCAGGTTACAATATCCAAAGACGGGATAGAACCATTAAATGTGGTGGTGGTGTATCAATATTATATAAAGACAATTTTAAACTAGAACACCTTGACATTAGCCCCCCCCAATCTTTTCAAATATGGAAATACTAATTAGCTGCCTTCAAATTTACTCTAACAAGAATATTATCATTATTGCCATCTACCTCCCCCAGGTAATAACCCATCCACTATCAAAGATGTTCTAAGCTGGTGATCTTCCACACTAACTCAAGAAACTATTATAATGGGAGACTTTAATCTAGACTGGGACTTATTCTCCTCCAACAACCCAACAAACAATTTTAATCCTTATGGCTTCAGTCAGTTAATTTTTTACCCAGCCAGGGCTAACAATTGTAGTAAACAACAAGCTATCCTAGACTGGGCTCGTACTAATACTAAACCAAACGTTTATCACTCAGGCTGTACCTTAAACTTGCTGCAGATGCTATTGCATATCCCGAATCTATCCGTATTAATCAGTTCATCAATGAACAATATGTGCCTTCACTATTGAAAGTGAACCGTGTAATGGGTCTTTAGATTTTTTATTTATCTGTTAAGCTTACTTGGGGCCCGTTACCTACTGTCATTCTAGGTATCATCTATAACATCATGAGTCTGTATATCATGTTTAGACATCCATGAAAATCCTTGTGAATCGCAAAAACACCATGTTGATATATTCAATTCTTAATCTGAATTTAATACTTTATTGTTTGTTTTTCTGCTCTTATTTCTATATCACATTGGATAAATGCACACCTTTGTGTGCATGCAAAGAATATGGGCTCAGTAAAAATATTTTTGACACAACTGCATTTGTTACAACAGCATATTTCAGATAGTGTTTTTATTGAATAGCATTTGATGAATAATATTTCAACAAAGCAGTGTACAGCCACATTAAACATAGGTACGAAAAGAACTGTCAATAATTTATCAAGTAATTCTTTCAAATACATTCTTCCTAAAAGTAATGTTTTGTTAGCAACATGTCCTATAGTATTGTGATTATAGTGCTAGAACAAAGTACTGCAGCTGGAAAAATTTTGTTTCAACTTTGCTAACAGAGTTGTGGAGATATTAATATTAACAATAATTGTAATAATAACATCATATATGTCTGATTACCTCATGTAGAGACTCTGGTATGGTTTCCATCCCAGTGAGGAATGAGAAGACAGTATTATTATCAAGCATTACTTCAGATCATTGAAACAGAGTTAAGGCTGTCTGCTATAACCTTCATAAAGTGAATGAATGCTTTAAAAAGGAGAAAGTACTAAAATTACTCGTACAAAGAATTATTCAGAAAACTTATATAGAGAGGAGTTGTCCAAGTTATTTGCAATCCACTGATTATAGTTTAACAGTATCATACTGAACATGACTGGAATCCTTGTTTCTGTTTCCTGAATATTCTTCTTCTTAACAGAAATATCACAGTTTATTTTTAACACTGTTTCTGACTGAGTCTGACATGTATAGTGTCTTAAGTTACATTTGGTCAGTACTACTATTAAAATTGCTATCCTGTTAAAACTGTTATTGTTATGCAAATATGAGAAAATTGTATTTTATAGTTCATGAGTTGCAGTGATATGCTTACTAGACAGCAAAATAAATGTCAAATACACAAGCACAGCAAACAGACTGAATACTGCTTTTGTGAAGGAGATTTAGAAAGCCAGACATTACAGCATTACTTAAAGAGAAAATAAAAATGTAAGTTATACACTAGTAAGGCAGTTTGTCTCAGGAGCAGGGGACCCTCTCATGGCTATCAAATCTGGCCAAGTTATTTCAAGATCATACAAAAGGTCGGGATGATGAATCAAGCATTGCATTAATATGTTCATTTAATGCATTAAATAACCAAATCTTGACCAAAATAAAATACAGTAACCACTCATTTGGGCTCCCAGAAATAGTTCTGTTATGAAAGCACCACTTAAGACAGTGGGGAACATAGTATGCATCAATTTAGTTTTTTTTTTTCTCATTTTAAAGTATATTGCCTAATGATAGCAGAAATGTGTCAGATAAAACCAGTTTATTTATTGCATTTTTACTAAACATGTATGCCCCGTTGTCTTTAGACCCCTTTTCAGTGGAAATACAGGGCATACAGCTCAAGTAGAATGTGGTTAAAATGCCAATAATGGGTAAGAGACAACACTAAACATCATTTAGAAGAAACTCTAAAATAATAGCATAAATAAGCGTGAGTCATTCTTCCGTGATTGCGAGGAAGTTACTCATTATTACCTGACTTCAAAATTTAATTCACAGACTCACTTGGAAGGAGAGCTGACACATTTCCTTAGGTTAATCCAGTGTGTCATTATAGTTGCTCACATGACTTAATCAGTACGTTTGTATTTAGGCGGCGTTTAGAAAACATCATACATAGTTTGACACTATATACAGAAGGTCTTAAACTGTAAAAAAAATCCTGGCATCTGTTTTTTTGAAGCACACTTCCAGTCAAGGTAAAGTATAACATTGCAAGCAAGGAGTAAGACTCTGACTGCCATGGATGATGCAACGCCCCTCCAAAAAACATTCTAGTACTTCCAGTAGTACAAACCAAACTCCTTTACAGATGGTGAAGAAAGCTTACAAACAAATGCACATTAAAAGTAGTTCAGATAAATTCATATACATTTCTGCAGTGTAAAACAATATCAGATCATGCCATATGAAGCAATACACAGTGAAACATTTTTATCACCACTCTAAAACTTCCCATGCATAAGTAAAAAAAAATGAATAAATAAAAACTTCACATTTTCTTTTTGTATTATTGCATGTCTTTAGATGCACTAACATACACATGATTAATGGGGCTGCTCATCTCATTAACAATTAAAAATAACACCAGTGAAAAAGAAGGTGTTAAACAAATCAGGTACTTAGAATCATAGGCCATTACTAAGCTGACAGCCCTAGAACCTTTTAAAGCCTAGCCTTTCATGTCTTAATTTTCCCAATTATCAATGCCCACAGGCTAGAATGGCTTTGGTGTATGCCTATACCTTAGGGCATGCACACAAACAATATATATATATATATATATATGTTTTTGAAATTCAGTGTAGAATAGCTGTTAAGTCACACAAGCTGTGGGAAATAACGTTCTTACTAAATATGGAACTATTTACCTACTGTGATTTTTATGGGTAATCAGTGAACTATCCACACATGCATAGCCGGCCTTAGGCATAAGCCAACTAGGTGGCCGCCTAGGGCGCGCCACTCTAGCTGGGTCACTTATTCAGTGTTTAGTTGGTGTAGGTAGACCTGGATGGGGGCACTGGGTGGTGTGGTGCGGGCGCCGTGGAGCCCTTTTGCCTAGGGCTCCAGTTGACCTAAGGCCACTCCTACACACATGACCATGACTTATTGCATAATTAGTTATTTAATTTAGTTTAACTTTGTTAATCAGATGAGTGGACTAGTTCAGGGACCATTTTCAGCCACAACCTGAGCCAGTAGGCAAACGCAGTGACTATCCCGTAATTCAAGCATGAACATTACAAATATTAGGCAGAAACACTGGTATGGGCATAGATTTTTACATTTCACTGGAAACAGAAAACAGGCGTAACAAATGCAGTAATGAAAGTACGAGCATTTGAAATATGAGAGAAACAAGCTGGAATATTAGTAATCATATTACGCAAATCCTTGTATTCTGTTTTGCTGGCTGTTAACACCTTCCATAGTAAAATCAGTTTTTGCTACCAGAAGAATGGGATATTCAAATATGGCTAATGTTGTTATGTAGCACTGACATAGGCTGGTATTTTTAATTCTATTTCAGCTGCATTCATAAGGGCATGTAGCCATACTATGTACAGCTGCGAGAGAAGTGGAAACACCATCTTGCAGTAATTAGCATTATACAATGGTGATAACCTTGTTCGAATTCCTCCTGAATACCCCCTGAAGAGTTCTGATAACAAAACAGAAAAAGCTATTATTCTAACCCAACAACCATTAAAATAATGTCTGAAAGCATTATTCATTTATGACTTTATTATGTTGATTTTTAACATAAGCTTTCATAATTCGTGATACCATAAATTTTCAGTGGAAGAGAGATGGAGAAAAGAAGCCATTCTTCAGGAAGTTGCATATGACTGATAATATGATAGATTTTTTTTTTTTTGGTGAGGAAGAACAAAAATATACATGTACAGCAAATAATATCAGTAAACCACATAACAGTGTTTATTAAGGTAATATTCACTGAAAGGTAGGGGTAGCTACAAGCTACGATTTTATTATCAGCACACTTCACCAGCACACAAGTGAAACCAAGAAGGCCTATATTATTTCATATCTTATTGATTAACTATCATCCCAGATGTTTTCTGCCCTTCCACACATACACCCTTAATTTGTTTAATAAGTTTTGCTTCTTCAGTTTCTCAGTGACCATTGGTTCATTCATTCACAGTAAAGGATAGAGTCCTATGACTAGTTCATTCAACCCATAGGTGAGGATAAAACAGCAGGAGTAATGCCATCATCAATTCAAAAAATCAGGGGCGAGTTTTGCCTTAAACCTTATTGATTTCCATTGCACATGCTCAGTAGTGCTGCCAGGGTTCAGTATGCAGAGAACCATGCAATAATGTGCACCATCTTCTGCAAGTGATAGAACTCTTTAGAAGCTGTGCTTTGAATCTAGTGATTCCATGATGTCTCCAGCCTCTACAAAGGACTGTCACACAGAAAGGACACCACAGACTTGCACGCCCTCACCCCTGCTGATCTAGGTGATCAGGCATTGCCAAATTACTCCTTCCCCTCCTGTTACCAGCTCTTGCGTTGCTTGGCAGCTAACTGAACCCAGGGCATCTGCGTCCAAGTCATTATGGTTTATGTTCTACACTGCTGAGCTGGTTGGCTCTTCTAGTTGTAGCTAAGGAGTACATGCATGTATCATGCTAAGGAGTACAAGCATGCATCATGCTAAGGAGTGCATGCTTATATCACTTTGACCTAATTGATATAGCCTGACTCCCGATGCTTCTATAATTATGTCAGCACCTCTGCCTGACAAAACTAACAGCAGTTGCAATGGATGCTTGTTAACCAGCAGATGAAAGGAACAGGAACAGCTAGTTAATAAGTTACTGGTCCTCATTTGTCCTCTGTCTTCAACACCATGTGTTATTGTGGATTTTACATTTCATAACTATCAATTAGGAAAGGCTTTGTATAAGTAGTCAGGGTTAGTGCAGTAAACCACTGAAATGAAGTTATTCCCATTGTAGGTCAAGAACACAATAAACCAACCCATCAAAGCCCAAGAAAAATCATTTACCCCTGTTGCTTAGTTTTGGAACTAACACAAAGAAGCAACATCTAATTACGGAAGCAGACTAGATAGAATACAGGTGAACATTAATATGCATTGTAAACTTTCAAAGGTAAAAAGCATAACAAACACAAATCACTTCAAAATATAAAGAGATAGTAACTTAAGTGAAAATTAAAATCTTTTTCAGTGGAATGGATATAATTATACTAACAATGAGTTAAAATAGCTTTTGCATGGTAACTGAATAAAGTAATGCCAAAAATGATGTAAAAAAAAAAAACTCGTGGTTATGCTCAATCTAGTCAGAGATCTGTGCATGGTGTACTTTTTTGGCTACCTGTATTTATTCAAACATGGTATGAGTATTATTCATGCAAGTGATTGTTTCCAAAAGCATTAATAATGTTCCTTCAAAACAGTTTAAGCTGTGTAAAACCTAAAACAGCAAAAATCAAAAAAGGTCGTGTTAAGAAAAAAAAAACTTTACTACTTCACTAAGTGCAACAGTCTGTTTGTGTATGCATCCTGTATATCTGATTCATTGCCAGGCCCTCTCATTTACAAGGCACTACTTCAACAGAGAAGGTGAGAAGGTACAGCACAGATAGGACAGTAGCTAGCTACCGTTTAGTGCTGCTTATTTTTGATTGGATATTCGTTGGTGCCTTCTGCTGCCATGCAATGGGACTTAGTTATGCAAGCCTCGTGCAAACATGCAGCACATATCTATGAATACTGTGTATAGTTCATGAAAACGTTTCATGTTTCATCTGATATCACACATTTTAACTAATGCAGCATTTTCTCTGGTTCCAAAATATGATATATCTTCTAGGTCTGGGAGTACTTTTTGTTCCCTTAAAATAACCCTGTTGTATGACAGTGGAATGGGCAACTGCCTCCTATAAAACTGTAAATTTATTTTAACTAAGCCTGGAGAAAAAAATAAAGAAATTCATATCTGGGAAAGCTGTTATAAAACACTTTCTGGCACCTCAGTTTTACAGGCAAATATCATGGCATCTGTTGACCAACATGAACAAGTTGTGTTTTAAGAAATATGGTGTTATGCTGGCAAATTATCAAAATTTCAAGGGTGTCACAATGAGATCAGACACAGAAAATGGAATTAAAAATCCAAAAGCTTCTCACACAACAATATTAAATTTTAATGATATGAAACCAGCTTATGCAAAACTGTTCTGAAAACCCATAGTAAAATAGGAGTACTTTGCTGAGATACTAAAAGATACAGTACAAAAGTAAACTGTGAGGCAGAACAGCTGGATAAAAGTGAGCAGCTTACTCTTCAATATTTTTTTCATTTAAGTGAATTTCTGTGATTGAGAAAATACCACAGTCCTGAACTTAGATATTTTATAGTGTGCGAGTGTGTGAGTGTGTGAGTGTATGTGTGTGTGTGTGTGTGTGCGTGTGTGTGTGCGCGTATTTGCACGTGTGTGTGTGTGTGTGTGTGTGTGTGTGTGTGTGTGTGTGTGTGTGTGTGTGTGTGCGTGAGCGTGTGTCTGTGTGTGCATGTGTGGGTGCGTGAGTGTGTGCGTGTGAGTGTGCAAGTGTATGTGTGTGTGTCTGTGTGTGCGTGTCTGTGCATGCATGTGCGTGTGTGTGTCTGGGTGTGTCTGTGTGTGTATACTAATATATATATATATATATATATATATATATATATATATATATATACGCATGTAAACAAGCACGTGCATACACATGCAATATCGTTTGCAGTAGTTGAATGTGTAAAGTATGTAAAAGGAGGCTTTATTTACTCAAAGCAAGGCTGCTCCAGTAGGAGAGTCATCTGTATTGTACCAGAAATTGATACTGACTCTTGACACAGATGTGATACAATCAGAAATAATATATAAAAATTTGGCATGTTCATTTCCTTTTTTTCACAATTCAGCCTTTATTAAAATCTTAAAATCAGCAAAATTATGTAACCATAAAAAATCATATGAATTATTCACATTCACACATAACAGTAAAATAATACATGCAGAATAGCACCTCTGTAGCAACAACTCAGAAACATAACACTGGTGTACAAGGATTGTAGTAATAGTCAAATCACCAGAAAGATACCACCTTCATGGAGAAGTACATAAAAAATAATGTACAAAAACAACATGATACTAATCTAGTGCCTCCCACAACTCACACATTAGAGACAACCCTCTTACCAGTGCAAAGTCCCCAGCCCACAGCCATCATTATAACTATATGCCTTCCTGTCTGGATCTATTTCAGTGCAACCAAAGCAGCCACTTGCTGATATAATTCTAATTAAATCAGTCATTTTAACTGATATTTTGTCTAATAAACCATTCACTTTAAATGTTTCCATATTGGTCTGGTCATGTTGAAAAACATATAACTGTGAAATTAGGGGATAGTGCTTTGATTTGCATTTCCTAGTTATAGTCTTTCTTGAGTAAGAGCAGACAACACCAATAGTGAGTACAATGTTTAGCCCACTCCCCTACCTTTGAGATCCCCAAAAGAAATACAAGAGGTGCAAAGAGCGCTTGACAAAGCCATAAGTCAGGTGCCAGATTTCACAACTGGAATGTAAGCAAATTCAACTTTATGCAGTCCCAAAAATGTGTAACTATCTAGCACTAACCTCATTATTATTATTATCATTACACTTCCAACAAAAGTCAAAAGCATCAGGGTATACATGTTGCAGATGACTGGGAGTATACAAATATTTATGGAAACAGTTCCAACCAAACATTCTGAACTTACCGGAATGTATTGCATATCTTGAGGATAACTATTATTTATTATTCTATTTTACATTTGTTGACCAGGATTGTCCAACTGAGCTGAAGAGCCCTGTTTCAGCAGAGGCTCGGGGAGTAAAGCTCCAACATATAATTTTCATTATAAATTAGCATTAAACAGCAATGTTACAGGGTTATTACAAGGTATTAAGTAGCAATACAATGTCATACAGTGTCAATAATCAGGAGTATAGCAAAACTATTTCAAGATGTATAAAAATAAATATGTCATTAAGATGAATACAGTTTTTGGGGTAAGTGGTTACAAAAACCCAGTTTTATCATAATGTAGCTGCATGAAGGCAAGACAATTCCAATAGAATGTTTCTCTGAGGCGAATTGCTTAATAGATTTTAGAAGACAGTAGAAAGAGTAGTCAAGGAAGATTAGAGAGAGCTAGTGAGAAGAGTGAGTTAAGGGCAGAAAGTAGATTAAGGTATGAGATGTAGGGGATGTTAAGGAGGGAGAGTGCAGTGACAGGGACCAGTGACTTTTAAAGTGCTCTTTGGTGGCTGCCATTCCCTCCGGTACAGCTCTTTTGAGTGTGTGCCTTTAACTCCCAGTGGGCATGGCTTAAGCCTTTAAAGAATGAAGTTATCACCTTAACAGGTCTAGAAAATACTAATTGAGAGAAGTCAGATATCAATACAGTTGTGTTTGCCACCACAACAGAGTATCCTAGATTGGATACTCATTAATAAACATCAACAAGTTTACAAGGCAGGAACTCTACCAGATGACTTAAATGATCATATGTTAACTTACATTATAAGACAAACAAATGATATCCCTAACACCCCTACTTATAAGATCTCTTGAAGCAACAAACATTTTAACCCTGCATTATTCCAAAATGAACTTAGTGCCTGTAACTGGTATCCACTAAAAACTCTCCCTCTTGAGCAGGCAGTTAAATATTTCAACTCTAAATTCTTAACTATCCTCGACAAGCATGCTGCTAAACGTTCTATCAGAATGAAGTCCAAACCTGCCCCCTGGCTTTCAAAAGAAAATAGACAACTCATATTGCTTATGAATAAATTATTGGGCCAAGTGGAGAGCATCCAAATATATCTCAGAGCAACAAACATTCAGACAGCTAAGGAATACTGCTAAAAAAGCTATACTGACTGACAAAAAAACTACTATTCTAAACTACAGCAATCTCACCATAACAATCCGCAAAAATTCTGGTCTAGCGTTAATAGACTCCTTCACCCAGGGCACTCCAGTACACCACCCCCTCTAGGGGCTGATAACAATACCTCCCTTCAAACTGCCAATGCCTTCAATACCTTCTTCACTGACACCATAAAATCTCTAGCCTGCCAACTGTCCACTAACAACTCTATTCTGTAAACCTCATTACCTAATACTCTCCCAGCATTCCAAATACAACCCATCGCTACCTCATACATCCAAAAACTTATACATAAACTTAAGCCATGTACTCCCTCTGCAGACCAAATACCATCTGAATTCCTGCAAAAAGCAGCCAAAGCAGTGGCTTATCCTATATCTATCCTTATAAACAGAACCATAAATGAAGGAACCATCCCAGATATCTGGAAACTATCCCACAGTATCCCTCTACATAAAGGTGAAAACTCCAGTGAGTATTCCAACTATAGGCCAATAGCACTCTTATCACCCATAGCAAAAGTTATGGAAAAATGTATTCACCATCAACTTATTAACCACCTAACCCAACATAATATATTAGCTAAGTGTCAGCATGGCTTCAAGCCATTTCATAGTACCACCACAGCCCTCCTATCTTTCACCGACTCTATCAGTAAAAACCGTAACAAAAACATCCTCTCATCTGCACTCTTTATTGATGTGTCAAAAGCCTTTGACATGGTCAACCACCCACTACTCCTAAAAACTCTTGAATCCCTTGCTCTTGACACCAAGGCTGTTCACTGGTTTAAGTCCTACCTTAACAATAGGCAACAAGCAGTCCTTTGGGAGAATAAACTATCTTCCCACCTGCCAATCTCCCTTGGAGTACCTCAGGGCTCCATTCTCGGTCCACTTCTATTCTCAGTATTCATCAATGACTTTTACTTAGCAATCCCTCAAGCTACTTGCATACAATATGCAGATGAGTCCACGCTCATATGTTCTGCCAACTCCACATCTGAACTACAATCCCAAACTCAGACAGTATTCAACTCAGTCGAGGCATGGTTCCTAAAATGTTGCCTCCTCTTGAATGACAAAAAAAACAAGCTCTTACTCTTTACACCTAACTGTAAGTCCCGCCAATCAATTTATCTATCAAATCAAATAATGGCACCATTATAACTCTAGACTTTACCACCAAACTATTAGGAGTCTTAATTGACAATAACCTTACATTTGACAATCACATAAATAACACTATAAAATCCGTAAATAGAAAATTGGGCTCCCTATATAGAATAAAACCCTTCTTAACACCAACAGCCAGAACTACTACTGCCCACTCTCATTTAATCTCCACTCTTCTTTATGCTTCCCCCATATATACTAACCTAAAGAAAAGAAAAATAATCTCACTAAACTAACTAACTCCTATAATAATATTGCCAGGTTTGCCACTGGGAACCCATTTAGAACTCACCACTGTCTGAACTTAAAGCAGCTTGACTAGCTTGAACTAAAAACATTCTGATACTCTCCCAACTTACCATTGTTCATAGTATATTCTACCAACCTAAGAACACACCGATACTCTCTAACCTTATTACCCCCTATGTAAACCTCAATTCCTTACGCTCTTCCACTAAACTACTGGCTAGCATTACCAAGTCTAATAACTTGGTAGGTGACTCCTTGTTTTCTAATACCACCGGAAAATATTGGAACATGTTGCCATCAGATCTAACTGCACTTACCTCCTTCCCACTCTTTAAGCAAAGGCTGAAGCAACATTTTAAAACATACTGGTTATGCCCTTGCTGTTACCCTGACTAATTGTCTGCATTCTTTTTTGCCATCTTTCTCTATCCTCCCTCCCCTTTACTTTTTTTAAACACTACTTACCCCTGAGTAGCGGAAATATTTTAAACTATTTCCTGAAAATAGGAGAGGAAATAACTGTGAACATATTGTAAACAACCTCACATACCTTACTGTAGGAGTATCTTATTCCTTTCAAAGTTTCTGTATTTCTTAATTAGCTTATTTTACTGTAGCTAATGCTCTTTAATTATGTTTAACTAATGTATTTCTTTATATTTGTGTAAATATTTCTCTTTGAATATGGTATCTTCTTAGATAGTGTGACTTTGGAACTACTGTTCTCTCATGTACTGTTTGTCTTACATTTTCATTTTTTTCTCTCTTATAATTTTACATTATAAACATTTAAATGTTACTGTGGGACTTTTCTCCCCGCGCCTCTGCTGAAAAATGGAAATATATCCAGTTGGACTAGCCCGGTTAACAAATGTAAAATAAAAATAAATAAATAAAATATGCTTCAAGACAAAATACCCTGGTACCTTGTAAGTAACATGGTTTTGGAATTATTCATGCAAATATGAACAATTAATATTTGACACCTAGAGGAGCAGTAGGAGTTAACTGCAGAAAACGCCTGGAGGAGCACTCGGCTGTAATGAGTTGTTTAGGATGTGTAAGAGTCCTGATTTCTAGTGGGAGCCTATTCCAAGCAATAGTAGGGTGATAGCTGTACATGTTGCGTCCAACTTTAGACTTTGGTTTGTAGATTTGTTGTAGGTCTTGTTTAGAGTTTCGGAGAGGTCTGGAGGGAGAATAATGGGAGATGAGAGGGGATAGTGCTGGGCAGTAGGAAGGCTGGTATAGGATAGAATGGATGATCTGGAGCTGAGAGAGAAGAAGCTGGTGGGGTAATTCAAGCCAGTTTAGGTGTTTTAGAGACAGACAGTGATGGGATTTGTAGGTTTGTTGGGCAGCAAATCTAGCAACCATGTTGTAGGTAGATTCGAGTTTGGTCAGGAATGTTGAGTTAACATTTGTGAGAATTTGAGAATTGTACATTAGACTGGGTAGAAGGTAGGTAAGAGAGAGAGTAATCTTGGCTTCAGAAGTAAGGAATTTCTTGTTATGGTAAAGGAGCCCTAGTTTTGAATGAGTCTTTTTGATACAGGTATTAACATGCAAGTCAAATTTAAGCTGATAGTTGATGGTTACGCCTAAGAGCTTAGTGCTGGATTCTACCTGAATGGGAGTGTTATTAAGGGACTGTATGGAAAAGGAGGGTTTAATATTGTGAGCTTTTTAGGTAGGAAGAATAACAACTTTGTTTTTTTTAGGGTTAAGGATGAGCTGGTTGTTGGAGAGCCATGTTTCAACCAAGTTAAAAGATGCCTGAATAGCTGAGAAGAGCTTAGAGGGAGAGTTGGCTGTGGTGATGACTGTAGAGTCATCTACATATTGCACTAAAGATGACTGAGGACAGGAGGCACAGAGCTGATCAGTAAAGATATTAAAAAGTAAAGGCCCTGGGATAGACCCTTGAGGTACACCCATTTTTACAGGGGGAAGAAGGGAGAGTACAGAGTGTCATATTACTGATTGAGATCTATTAGTGAGGTAGCTGGAGAACCATGCAACAGTATCAGAGGAGAAGTTGAGGTTATGCAGTTTATGCAGCAGAAGAGAGTGTGAGACAGTGTTGAAAGCTTTTGAGAGGTCCAAGAATAGGCAAGAAATATGTTTATGGTCGTCCATGGCTATAGAGACAGTGTTGAGGAAGGATAATAGAGCTGTAATGGTGCTATGTTTGGGTCTGAAGCCATGTTGAGTGGGTGTAAGCAGATCTTCCTGTATTAGATATTGCATAACTTGTTTAGGAATACATTTTTCTAGTGCTTTAGAGAGAGGGGAGAGGATAGCGATAGGTCTAAAGTTGTAGATATCAGAGGAGGTACCTCCTTTGTGTATAGGTAGAGTGTAGCCTTGTTTCCAGATGGAAGGGACTTTAGATTTAGAGCTAATAGAAGAAAAGTGGAAGGAATATTGTCAGTTGATGCTGAGCATGGTTTTAATTTAGAGAGTAGAGTTTTGATGTAGCTAGTAAGTACAGGTTTGAGGGAGAAAGTATTTGAGGAGATAGGATTAGGTTCAGAAAAGTTGAAGATGATAGTAGTAGAGGAGTTTGGGTTCGGGTTCAGTAGCTTAGATATTAAATCGATAAAATAGGTATTGAAGATAGTGGCAGTTTCTTCAGATGTCTTTTTATGTCAGTGTTATGATATTTGGAAGGATTAGATACAAGTACCCCAGTCAATAAGAGTACTAGATGTGTCAGAGTTGTTAGTATGCGTAGGTTGGGAGATTAGCTGAGTAAAACCATATAAATTAATATGAGTATTAGAGTTTGGATTACTGAGAGTTAACCAGTTAATGCTGACATCCCCAAGGAGGATAGTTTCATTGGGGATGTGTTGAGAAAAGTATGAAAGAATATTTTCAAGCAGAGGAATGTTGTCTCCTGGAGGAATATAGATAGCTGCTACTGTGATAGTGGTGTGGTCATTGATTTTAAGGTTAGCTGTAAGTAGTTCAGCAGAAGAAAAGGATGGGATAGGTTTAATAATACTTGTAATGGTGAGGTGGTTGGAGTAGAGGATGGCTACGCCACCCCCTTTTTTGTTTTGGCGATCTATGTGGAGTATAATATAACCAGGGGGAAGAATGTCTTTATCAGAGGTTTGGGGTTTTAGCCAAGTCTCTGTTAGGGTGATGACATCAGGGGTGTGGAAGGCTATTCAGGCATGGATTTCACTAACTTTGTTTAGAATAATACGGGCATTCATAGAGTAAAAGGAAATATGTTTGTTTGGAGAGGATGAGTTTATTAAGTAGGGAGAGGTATAGTTATGCATGGTGGGATGAGGGATGGGCCCAGGATTTGGATGTATGTCTCCTGATAGAAGCAGGGCTACATGAAGTTGGTTGTTGTTGTTGTTGTGTCTTTCGGCTTTTCCCGGTTAGGGGTCGCCACAGCGGAACTCCGGTCTGCTAATGAAGTTGGTAAAGTATGAATTTAAATGGGTTGTAAGTCAAGTACTTAGTCTTGGTTTTAGATGCTAGAGAGTGAGGGTGAGGATGGAAGACACTGAACTGTATAGCCAAATGCCTATATCTCAACTGTCTTCTAGTTGTATATTAATTGCCTCCCAAACCACCAATATCTATTTACAAAGACTCACTAGCCTTACAGGGTGATAGTCTTGACCCTTTAAATCTTGTATGAAACCAGCCCACTAGGGGATCAGATCAACTGATCTTTACAAAGCTACCTCTTCACTTGCACAAAAACATTTGTTGAAGTCCTGCAAACTAAATAATCCACTCCTGCTAAAGCAAATTGCTGCCGACAATGTACATGATTTTTGGATGTTTGTCCAGTTGTCTGTCTATCCATCTCACCAGACAAGCCTCTCAGTTCATTATTCATAGCTTACCAGTTGTAGGGGCTGTTACCTCCATACAGGCCCCAACCTCTACAGCTTCCACATTCCAATTATGTGTCCCAGCAATAACCTCAAGCAATGCAGAAAGCCACTTGTTATTTTTTAACCAGAAGTCCAATCAGGAAGATTTACCCATTCACTCCAGCTCAGCCTGACCTACTATTTCCACTAATGATTTTCACATATCAGCAATGGGCTCGAAGTAAAGGATAAAGAAAACGGCAGTAGAGTGGATAACCTTGCCTCATTCTTCTATATTTTAAAAAGAGAAGGATAAACCAGCATACACCATATTCTAGGTGAAGATCCTTTATAGACATTTTTTCCAGAAGTATAAATTTATCCAAGAATCCAAGTTTTTAGCAATATAAACAAGTATTCCAAGCCCAGTCTGTCAAAAACCTTCTTATTGTATAGGCACACACCACTAATAAAGGAAATTTGGAGCACTTTTTTATACCTTAACAAAAATAAAATGGTTACTAATATCATACATTTGTCTGCCAGTGACTAAGCCATAGTAATATGACTGAATCAATTTAGCAAAAGGGCCATCCTGGAAATGGAAAGTGACATAAATATTTTGTAATTTTAATTTAACAAAGAAATACATCTGGATAAACCAGAATAAAGGTGGGTCCTTACCTTCGTTATGAATTAAGTATATCCAAAGTTGTTAATACCTCCTTTATCACATCTAACAATTTGAGCAGCATCCACTTTCCCCCACAGATACAGGTCTAAGGTAGCCCATCAGTGACTGGCTGCTTCCCCTTACAAAGATAAAACCAACATGCCTCCTAAACCATCTGGAGCCAACAATCTGTTCTTTGCTCCACTTATCTTAAACAGAGTCAACTCCTTCAAAAACCCGAATATCAACCCCACCTTCAAGCCAGAGCCCTCAGCCTGCATGCAAAACTGACAACAGGAGTCCCAAATGACACTCAAAATATCAGTTGGTTTATATACTTTCTATTGCTTCTTAATGCCCCATTTCTGCCAAACCACACACACTACTTTGAGCTGTTGGATGTGACTTGTTAACATCATTTAGGCTTTAGGGGAACAATGAAAGTCTATATAATGCAATGACTGCATTTTAAACTCTAGAGTAGCATCCAACAATTTAATGATCTTCACCTTCCCTTTTTTCCAAATTGTTATCCAATCACATTATTCTCCTTGTCCTTGAACTTGACCTTCCCAATTCTCCCTCCTTCAAGGAGTCTTTAAAAACATCCTGCCAGGCAGTTCATTATCTCTACAATCTATATATTAAAACTGATGTAGGGAAAGGGGTCTATCTTCAATAACCAATGTTAAAACAGAGGGCATGATCTGAGATCATTACCAGTAATGCTAAAAAAGAATTAGCTAAATATCAAACTTTTTTTAAGATTACCAAATGATCACTTCTAGAAAACCTACAATAAACTGGGAAAAATATATATGTGCATTCCAAAAAGCTCAGATGGAAGAAAGAGCCAAGGTGCAAACCATTTGAAAATACATCCTTTTTAAGGAATTCACATGGATTTAGGGCCTCTTATGTGTCACAGTGACAGGTGATTAAATTTCAGTTTCTATCGAAAACCCCTGTCCCCTCTTGAAGATGTTCTGAGCCATGACCTGCCTGAATTGTTTGACAGATTAGTAAAGTAGCAATATACACTGCTTATAAAACTATATGCAATTACAGATAATGAGCTTTTTACCAAAAAGAGAAAACTGCAGTATAACCTCTCCCAAGGTATGACTTGGGCCCATATATCAGTAAAAACCCATGCACCTGCAAAACCCCTGCCTTTCAGATGTATAGTTAATTGTAAACCTAATAGCATTAGCAAATATCTGCCTACAATTATTAGGTTCTCCCCTGAGAATTAACAACAAACCTAAGCCTCTAGATACAAATATCAGGGGAGAAACATGGTTCAAATATATGTAGCCCTTACAACAAAAATATGTATTAAGATTTAGATCTGTTAAGAACCATTCCGCCTCTCTATTCAATTACTGAATATTTTATAATTTTTGCTCTAGCTCTGTACATTAACAAAACTGTGATATTGATTGAAATTTTAGTAACAGAATCCCAGTTCTAGAATTAATATACTAGACCATTATGCATTTTTCTAGCCAACAAATGCAAACTAAATATGATCTTATTTGCAACACTAACCATCATCTTTGCAAGAATCAGATTAATATTACCAAATGAAAACAATGTGGTACAGAAAAAAAAAGCTTCCAGTTTCCTTTTGTGGTGCATAAAATACTTTATTTTCTAGAACAGAATTACTATTTTAAAAATCTGAAATAAAAAAGACAATACAAGTCTAAATATTTACAGTTAACCAGTGATGTTTTAGTTCACTGCAAGAAGTAAAGTTTTTGAAACAAATACACGTAAAGATTGATTTTCCTAACCCCCCAACAACTGTGCAAACATCTACATCTACCCAGAAGAAAAAATCTTTTTTAATACTGAAATATAAAATCAACTGGACTGCAATACAATATTAGAGGGGTCTATATTAGAAGACCGAAAGATCTGAATTTTGTCAGATCGCGGTATAGTGAAGATTGGAATATTTGCCCTTTCCTCACTGTAGTACGATCTCGGAGTTGGTATATATATTTGGCGGGGGTGTGGGGGGCACAGCCCTCCACAATAGCAATTTTGAGGTCAGGTCTTTTTGATGTTGTAGCATTGCTATTCAGATCTTTCGGTCTTCTAATATAGACCCTAAAACATGGTCTTCAGTCAAAGTTAGCTTAAAGATGAGGCCAACAGTGCATTCAAAATTCCAAATTTAAATGATCCCCATTGCTCTCCCATATTATTGCTGCGTTCACATTCTGCAATCATTTTCATTTATACATTGAAACAAACTTCTGCCTCATGGCCACATTATATGAATAGAAATAATACATGACAGTGGCAGAGGGTCTGTAAGAAGCAGTTCAATGGCTGGGGATAAATGGAATGGGGTGGGCTACATTATGGCAAGTCAGTAACTGTTTAACTGTCATCAGACAACAACCAGTCACTTTCATCCATAGACTAACTCAGTATCCACTCATTATAGCCAATTTACTGACAGTATGCACTTTTATAAAATCAATTATAATAGTATTGGTCACAATGATGCATTTCAGTTTGTTTTACTCAAACACACACTAGCCCTGCCATAAAGATCAATGAGAGAGTAACTGTTAAAAAATAACATCAGGGACCAGTCAGTTTCATTGACAGACTGCTTCATGCCCACCAGTTACAGTCACTTCACTACACTATGCACCTTATATGTCTGGTTGTGATCAAATGAATGAATAAATACATATGTAGTATCTCACTGCTGGAAGAAGCATACAGGGCAATCCACTGTGTCACCCATGTACATAAACACGCACACACACACACACACACACACACACACACACACACACACACACACACACACACACACACACACACACACACACACACACTCACACTGCAAGTCTACCACAATGTAGTTAACAGGTAAATAAAACAGACATTTAATTTTTTTAAATTGGTTGGCTACTGTCCAACAGTCAGTACCATGAGCCATCCATGATATGTAAATGACAACTTTTTTTGCTATCTTCATATACCGTTATTTAAGCATCTAGGCAGTTTCACAGGCACAATCACAGATAATTAAATGCACACAGAGAAAAGTTGCACTTTCTGCCTGGGAAGATCAACACCATGGCAAAGCTGCTAAATACACAAACCAGCAGCTTGCAGAGATGACTTACAGATATAACCTAATTCTGTAGCTTCAGTGCATGACTATGATGCCAGATATACTTTATAATATTTTAATATCTCTGCACAGAGCTGCAATTAATCTGCAATACTTGGTGGGAAGGCAGTACTTGGTGGGGAGATCATAATTCATTGTAACTGCTGATTCTGAAAAAAAAACACTGATTGCTGTGGGGATGTGTCTTCTAGGGTTGCTTTTAGCAGAAGGTATGTCATGGAAGGAAACTGCAGAGATCCTGAGAAATACAGGGTAAGAATGCAAACCAGAGGAAAGCTTTCCATGACAACCAATAGAGACTATGTGCCTCTTGGGATATATTATGGCTATTTTGTCTGCAGAAGATCAGATTTCCTGACCTCTAGATCCAAAGAGGGTTATAAAGAGGAGTCCCCAGGGAGGGTGCTGTGGGACTACTGCTGGTATGACTAAAATGGATTTTGGATTAGATTTCATTTAAAGTTTGGATGCTTCCACTAGTTTTTAATTGTGCTCTTTTTATATTCCAGTTTCTATTCTTTTAAATTTTGTTTTATCTTAAAAGTTTTTTCTTGGAGTTTTGAAAGATTTTGGTTAGGGTCATTTAGAAAAAGATCCTTTTTCCATTTATTGATTGAAAAGGAATTACATTTAGCTAATCAGTGGGAGGAGCTAAGAAGTAAGACTGCTTATTTGGGGTGTTTAGCTGCATCCTTATTTAGCTGCAAGTGCTGTGAGACTACTGCTGATATGTGACTGTAATGGATGTTTACCACCTACCTGCCCAGTCCCTAATACACTTTTTAAACTGGCAACTTTACAGCTGCCCAGCCCTACTGTAAATGTGACTTTGGAAGCTCCTTTCAGTCTCATCTCATCTGCTCATTCTACTGAGCACTGAAATATCAAACTGGGAAGGCCCTCCCCACTGACCCTTAAAGCTTGAGTTACCCTCTGTTTCATATTATCTCACTTGACTTAATGCATATGGCATTATTCATTGTATTAATCCCTTTTTCCCATCTTTCTAATATCTGTAACAACTGTTGCTAGACTGCAGTCACTGGAGAGTCTTAAGAACTGTTTCTCATGAATTAGCTTGGGCTTTGTGCTTCTGTTTTGCTCTTGGTGAGAGAAGGAGGAGGGAGACATTTCTTTCTAGCCTTCATTGAGATTACCAAATACTGCAAAGCCAGATAATTGCTTCATAGGATTCAGCTTGGGATTAATGCTATTGCCTTCCTTCTATGAGAGAAGGAGGATAAGGACATTCATTTCAGCTAGTTCTGATTGGGCAGTGTGTAAGGGACTTCACTCATTGATCTGGTTGTTCTTTTGGTGAGAACTTCTTCAGGACCTTTGTGTAGTATGGTTTTCTGTTGCTTCCAGCTGCTGTAGGTTCTATCCAAGGTATTTACCAAGAGAAGACTATAACAACATCTTGATTACTACTACTTTTCAGCAAGCAGCTTGAGATCGGTGCTACTCCTTTGCTTCTGTTGAGAGAAGGATTAAAGGATTATCCATTCCTGATTGCATACAGCTGTGCTGAGACCAGCACTGTCTCCACTACCAGACAGCACCTCCAGTAATCATCTCCAAACCTCATGGATGCTACTCCCCTCCAGCCTACATTAGTAAGGACCTGGAGCCATGGATCTGCACTTTCCATCTGTCTCTGCAACCAACTTGGTTGAAATGGATATTGTGAGACAATATAACGATTGTCTCATGTTTACTGACAACCACCTAATGCTTAGAGTGACACAGTGTATGAGAGATGTTGTTATATAATGCCATTGGAGGCAAAGCTGTCACACAAAGCCACAATAGATAAAATGAAGGTTGCCATTTCCATACAACACAACACAAACCAACCACACACAACTCGGACCAAATATATAGACCTACATATTCTGAGGCTCTTAAAAGTAATCTATTTAAACCACAAAGGCCTCCTAAATGTAATCTAAGAAACAAGTGTTCACTGCAACCTCACAAATAGACAACACATGCAGCATACCCACCATGAAGAATAGATCTAAAAGTCATGCTGACTCAGTTCAATCAAACCTTCACATCATCCAGTATCTTAGTCATAGGTAACTCCATACTGAGACACTCTGGTGCACTTCTCACCAGGCTGTGCAAGGAGAGGGTCATGGTCAGTTACCTGTCAGGTGCCAGAATTCACCACAACATGCATGCAGTGAAGTCTTTGCACCACAAGTACACATTTGGCAAAGATATAGTGTATGTAGGAATAAATTACTTTAGATGTACCTCCCTGGACTATATTAAAACACAGATGATGTAGCTCTTTGCAGATTTGTGTCAGGCAGGTATGAAAATAGCCTTGAACAGCATTTCATCATCACTAAGAATGATGCTGCATTATGATGGAAGGATTATTGACTTCAACAATTGGCTTAGATTATGGTGTTATTCTAAGGGGGTACAATATATATTAGCCTGGGAGGAGATGGTAGATGGTCTTAAGTGTTTTGCTAGGGATAGCCTACACCTATCCATCCAAAGCTTTAGTATATTGGTTAAATCCTTGTCCACCATCATAGTGCCTTTTTTAAGCAACAACAGTCTTCTGAAACTTCCAGCATAACAAAACAGAGTCTAGATAACATGAAGATGTTGCTGTTCAATGCTAGGAGACTTACTCCATTCCCTACAAGTTCTCCTTACTCTAGGAAACATTGATATATGCATTTCCAGAGAGACCTGGTTCAAGACAAATGAGAAAGCTCCATCAGTGCAGGGTTTCAATGTCTACTAGACATTTGGGCCCACTGCATTAGATGAAAGCACTAAAGGTGGAAGTGTCTCCATATTTTTAAAAAAAATCACCTCCAGACTTTTTAGACATGATAATAACATGGACCTTCCTTATGTCCAATTAGCTGTTAACAAAACCCCTCATCATATTATAGCTAACTATTGGACCCCCTCTATGTCCCCCTCAGCCCATACCACCTACCTAACTAGAGTGGAGACCCTATGCATTAAGCCACACACCATTTTCCTAGGACATTTTAACTACCCCTCCATTAAATGAGAGACTTATACATCTTCAATCATATATTCCCATACATTTTTTGGATTTTATAAAAACAAACTTTCTGGACCAGTAAGTCTGTACACCCCATCTTGGGGCAATAAAATCCTGAATCTGGTTCGTACCAGTATGGGGCAGTTTTAGTCCCTACCAATTGTAACTTCCTGTCTGGTCAAATTGGATCAGAAATCAGTCACATTCACCTCAAGATTGAAGCGAGAATCATATTCCAGTCCTCGGTATTCAGAGATTATGTCAAGGTTAATCTACTAAAACTGAGTGATGACCTGGTTAAATTCAAAGGACCCTTCTGTCTTAATGATTTCACTGCTTATATGGAATCTTTTGCCACCAAATTTTATGAACATGTAAATAGCTTCATAGACACATCAGTTCCTATCAGAATTAAATAGAATGCCAAATTTAAAAATAACTCTGTATGATGGAACCCTAATATAAACAGGCTCTATAATAAAAGGAAAAAATTAATTGCATGCAAAAATACATTTTAGTCCACTACTATCAGTGCAACCCTTAATGCTCATAATTTTTTGTGTCTTTTGTTTTTCTCTTTATAATTAATTTCGTATTTGCAGTGTTATTTTTAATAATTTGTGTCCTGTATGTTTATCTTTGCTTAAGTTTGCTGGGGCACTTTCCCCTTGGGTCTCCACAGAAAATGGGTTGCTTACCATCAATGCAATGCAAATAGCTAATAACTTTTTCTTTTTTTACAATTATATTGCATTGTGATTGTTATTTAATATTTGTATATTGTCACTTTATTTTTACTTATGCTTGCTGGGGCTTTTCTCCTCGGGTCTCCAATGAAAATGGGCAAACTCAGTTGGACTAACCCAGTTAACAAATGTGAAATAAATAAATAATAAATAAATAAATAAATTTAACTTTCTATATGCCGATAATGCCTTGCTAAATTTAACAACGAACTCTGAACCCCAATAAGATTGACCAAAGATAGGTATAAGGTAAAAATAGCCACCTAGACAAAGAATAACTACAAAGCATTCTTTAACTATTTTATAAATCTTAGAAACTGTACCAGCACCGTGTATGCCTAATAGTAAAAGATATCACATACTCAGAACCAGGGGACAAATCCAGTCTATTAGAGGACATATTTAGCTCAAAATTCACACCCATCCCCTTTTATATTTTGACATAACTTACCTGCAGCTACACCCTTCTCAAATCTCCCAAGATCAAGTTGTCAAGGTGTTATCCAAAGCCAAGAACACTACTTTTGTGTGGCCAGATAACATAATGGGCTTTCTACTGGTTAGCCTAAAACATGACTTGTCAGACCCCCTACAGAGATTATTTAATATCAGCCTTCAAACAGGCTTCATGCCAGATGGATGGAGGATAGCAACAGTCATCCTCTTGAACAAAGATGGGGCATCAGTGGACCCACTTAATTATAGATCCATAAGTCTGACCAGGCACCCTATTGAAATATTGGCACTCTAAATGTTGAATGTTGACAATCTGAAAAAAAAGACTAAAATGACTGGAGAAGAATCAATCTTGAAGATCAGTCTTCCCTTTAATCTTCCTTTTTTGCAGGAGGAAACCCCACTATATCCCCCAATGTGGAGGAAAAGCCCAACAACACCCGAACTTCTATATGCCAACTCTAAGATCTCCACACCTCAGAGATGAGAGAATATTCTGAGAAATGGCTATTGCAGACTTAGTATATGTAACAGCATTTTTTTTCAGACATTCAGTCTGTGTTTCAGGATGTCTTTAACAGGTCCCAACATTTCAAATGGTTATTGACTGACCAACCTCCTCTGTAAGGCTATGGAAAAGACCATTATGGAACTAGTAAAAGGACATAGGTAACCTACAAATTTTCAAACCAAACCAGCTCAGATTCATCAAGACCGGATTCACCCTGCTTAACTTGATTTCAATGTAAGACTTTAGAAGCAAATTGACTCACAAATAACACCCTGAAAATTGCTCCAGAAGACCAATCATCCGTAAGTGTGACCAGGCTCCCTATAGAAATGTTGGCACTCGAAATGTCAAGTGCTGACAAGCTGGGAAAAAAAAAGACTAAAACTACTGGAGAAGAATGAATCTTGAAGATCACTCTTCTCCGTTAATATTCCTTTTTTGCAGGGTTTAGCCCTTTGCCACTCCTCTTTGGCATTTAGTTATTAGAGGTGAAAGCAAATGTTAAAAATGTATGGCTGCCCAAGTATTCAGAGGATCGTAAACTTAATGCCATCATTACCTTCCCTAGAATTTACCTACTCCAAGATGGCCTTTCCCAAATAAATGGCTGGTGTCAAAATCATGGACTAAAACTGGATGCCAAGAAATGCATAATTGTATCGCTCTGCAACTACGACCTCCCATGTAGCTATCATATTTAAACATGCACGTGAAAGTTGATCACTTTGTCATGGATCTGGGAACCTATGTCAACAACAAACTGTCATTTGATCACCATGTATCCACTATTGTAAAGAAGTCCTTTTTCAATGCACAGTTTATATCTAAAGGCATGGTATCCAGATCCAGGGATGTAATCACACCATTGTACTGGGTGCTCATTGGCCAGTCATTGAATATAATGCCCTGTTTGGTGTTATACCTGTCCAAACACTTGTCACAACTGGAGTAATCACAATGCTTTCTCACTAAAATCACAAAAACTATGCTGACTGTCTCAAAGTCTGGTCTTTCTTCCTGGTATCATACCGGTTACTAAGAGGTAACTTTGCATTGGTATCATACTGGTTACTAAGAGGTAACTTTGCCTTAGTATCATACTGGTTACTAAGACATAACTTTGCCTTGGTATCATACTGGTTACTAAGAGGTAACTTT